>NW_017307066.1:353699-426532 GCF_000935625.1 Nanorana parkeri | reverse complement strand
ATATATATAATTTGTTTTTTCCAATTGTTTTTATATGCATCTTTTTTTAAATTATTTATTAAAAGTTTTTAAAGTGGCATTAAACTCAGTAGTTTAATCTTAAAAATGCATTCAAGTACCCCAGACATCCCAACTCTCCCGGACGTTCCGGGAGTCTCCCGCTATTAGATTGGGGCTCCCGAATGCTGGGGACAAACATTTTCTCCTGGAAAGGTTTACTCTGCAGAGTAAACCTTTCCCGGCTGTCTGTTTTTTTTTCTTTCTGTCATTGAAGCCGCCGCCTGCCGTCAGTCAGAGAAAAAAAAACAGCATAGGAATGAATAGCTAGGCTTCTATTGGCTATTGCAATTTGCAATAGCCAATAGCAGACTAGCTATTGCATCCGCACATTGTGGCTGTCAATCAGCAGAGGTGGACCTGAAGTTCTCCATCAGGTCCTCCTCTGCTGATTGACAGCAGCAGAGGGCGGGTGCAATAGCCAGCTTGCTATTGGCTTTTGCAAATTGAAATAGCCAATAGCAATCTAGCTGTTCATTCCTATCCTATGCTGTTTTTTTTTAAATTCTGACGGCAGCAGCTGTCAGAATACAAAAAAAAAAAACAGCAGATAGCACGGGAAGTAATAGCTTCTTTGCTATCTGACAATTTCAGGGGGGTGCTCTCCCCCCCCACGGATGAGGGGGGGGGGTGGGGACAGAGGGCACCTCCCTAAAATGAGAAGAGCACCTCCCTGAAATTATTTTTTTCAGGTTGGGATCCCTGAGTACCATGTTAACAAAAATGTATCTTATTTGTGTATCACTCGGCTGCAGATCCTCAAATCATCTCTTTATTTTGAATGAGTATGCAGCTTTCCCATTAGTGCACAAAAAGGCTACACAGATTACAAATTGAATTAAAAGAAACATTTACCTGGACTGCCAAACATTCATTAAGACCACCAAGGGTTAACAACATTACCCAATGTCACTAAGGGCTAGGAGTATGCATAATAGTAGAGGACTGGAACCCTTGCATGCTAAATCCTGATGATGGACAGCAGTTTCACTCTAAAAAGCATTTACTGAAAACTTTGAGGAAGAGGTTCTGATGCTTGAATGCACATTCACATGCACAGACTTTTTTTTTTGACCTGCAAATTCACTGGGCATGCTTAAACAAAGTCTCAACACCCTACACATCCAACTCTCAGCACTGTGGTATTACAACAAGCAATACCTGGATCAATTCAGAGAAACTAAAGAAGGGTTACATAGTTCTTTCTACCTAATTCAAGAGCCTTTATTGGAAGTGTATATACAACTATCATACATTGAAAGTTAAAGTACCTGGAGGTTGTCAATATCTTATCAGTGCAGGATTAGTATTATCACAGTAACTGTGGCAGGTGCTGGAGTCTTTTGTTGATTTCCAACAAGATAATCAGTTATTGGACTGTGTCCCACCCAGGACCATAGCTATAGACATGCATGCTTGTGTGTCCTAAATGTGCACCATTATCAAAGATCTTTAACATTCATTTTAAATGGGCTGCCAGTGCCTTCACAACACAGGTGTTAAGGAACCTGCAGTAATGTTGTCACATCAGTGCATTGTAATGCACTTAAAAGCATGTGTGATGTTGTGTGTTGGCTAGGTGCATTGGGGTTAAACATACACTGTCACTTTGCCCATTCACTGTTGGGGTCTGGCAGGGAAATATTGAAGGGGTAGGGGATTAGTATAAATTGCTGGGGGAGTGGCCTCTCTACAGAACCTTTGAAAATTGTGTTTTTCCCCCTGCTGCCTACATCATTGTGGTGGGGATGTAAGAAAAGTATGCTTTAAGGAAAGATTCTTGTTGGCCATAGCAACAAATTGTTTCTATCTGCAGCATTGATCTAAAAAAAAGAAGCAATCATTGCAACAGGTAATATTCTTGCTAGTGCACATTACATGCATCAGGTATGGTGTATATTTTACTCCAAGCCTTTACCGTAGTTTTGTCTATATAGGAAACAGAAGAAATAATTATATCAAAAGTCATAGATGCTAATGAATGAAAAAAGATTTTTTTCTCATATCCCCAGGTCCCTTTAGATATTTTTCTTAGTCAGCCAGAATGAGTGTAATCTAGACAGATTATGAGTAGACAGATTATGAGTAGGGTATGTTAATTAGTTAAGTAATAAATAGTTAATGAGGTTAATATTTTAGTTTAGAGCCAATCAATTATTAGACTCTAAGTCAATTTACTGTTAATTACGTTAACAGACCATACACAAGGGGGCACATTTTTAAAGCAGTGAATGTTACATTCATCAAACTTTCACAGGTGGTTAATAATTCCCTATAATTTAAAATGTGCACTAGAAAAATTCACCTGCAGTAAATATTTGGTAACTGTAACATTCACAGCTTTACAAAAATGTCCAAAGTGTTCTTGGTTGCATAAATCGCTATTGGGTCCCAGCTACTGGGGTAAAAAGTTCAGCATATTTTGGTGTTAATATATGCAATAGTAGTGTAGAACCTCATGGCCCTTAAAAGCATGTGAAGGACCCCAGCAGCAGGGTGGGCTGAAATTTTACCTCATGGGTAAGTCCTTAGCCAGTTGTGGGATGTGAATGTTAATTGGGCACCAGTCTATTTTAAGGTGTTTTCAAAGTTTTTCCAGAAGCTCACATGGGAGAAAATGGTGAGGACTACAGACACCCAGGCTCCAGCGTTCTACTTACAATCGCCACAGGCATGAGGACCTGTGATTCTAGGCATTTGCCAAAGGAGGCATCCAGTGATTCTAGGGCATTTGATAAAGAAGCAGACAGTACAAATCTCCCTGGCGAGACACTAAATTTCAGCTTTTCAGGCACCTCAAGCGGCCAAAGTTCCTCCCTGGTTTCCCTTCCTAAGGATCAGCTCAACTCCTGAAAAACTACCTCCAGCAAAGCAGCGTAAGCTCAGTGCAGGAGAAGTTACCGGAGAAGAGAACAAAATGTCAGAGACTATAACAGTTCAGTAGACTTTGCTACAATACCTATCTATAGAAAAGCTGCAGAGCCTTTAAAGATACAACACACCTGAGTGACTTTGGCTGTTTGGCTGTTCCTAGAAGCTTACTACTATCTGGCTGAATTTTATTGGTACAGTACCACAAGTGTCATTTATCTACAAGTAATTAACATGGTGCCATACTTTATGCCCCTGGTGTAGTACTTCAACTGAAGGTATATTATTCACCCATATCGCAAGAATGGAGAGTAGCTATGCAAGATTATAGAAAAGAGCAAGATAAAGAAAGGGAGAAGAAGAACATGATGGATAGTTGACATTTAGGACAGGACAGGCAGTCATGACATGAGACAGAACGTTTACCTAGCAAGTGGCAAAAGACAAGGCCAAGAAAGCGGTAGTAGAAGAAAGGTTCCAGGTTTCAACGAAGACCACAAGCAGTCATGATAGAGCCTATGGGTAGTGGGTACACTAAAAAACAATCTTTTTTTTTAACATTTAGTCAATCTGTCAGACGAAGGAGGCGTGACCTCAGAAACGCGTAAACCATCAGGGAGGACGAACAGCCGGATGGCTAAGTCCCTCGTGTTCATATCGTTTCATGCCTGTTTTAACTTGACTTTTGTGAGTATTATTGCACTTGTCTAAATTTATTTTAATGAAACGTTTTTACGCGATGGAGGCGCTCTCTGTGTTTTGTATAACACTAAAAGGTACAAGGGATGCCTGTTTATTTTGGGGTACTAATTAGGGACCACCCTGTTAGTCAGGAACTGAGTTTAGATATGTTGCTAAGATGAGTAAATACTTTGCTTATTTTATGTTGGAGACGTGCTGTGCCAAGCTCTTTATAACTGTGTTTCTTTGCTGTGTAACTAAATAAAAGTGCAGGACTGCCTGGACTGTTCCTAGGTGTCCTTGTGCCATGCATGGTTGCTGCTGCTAATACCAATTGAACTCATTCCCCTTAAAACTTGGTGCTTGATTGCAGGAAAAACCTTAAAATGTATTTGACTTTTGCAAGTCAGTTCACACATAGACTAGCAAAACACAGGTCAGGTTGTGGGTCACAGGAGCTGACAACCACTCGGCAACTCTTCACAGTTGTGCTGTCCTTTAAAAAGGGCCCTTGGCACCAAAGCTAGTGCTGGGTGTGCATGCTCATATACGCTATCGCAAACACATGCATTTGCATACTTATCAGCATGCACCTTAGCATGTGCACCAACATGCACAGACATAACCCTATTTAGTGGTCCACAAGCTGTATGTGCACATGCAGATCTTTGGGCATGGCTGTGTACTCGACCTTGATAGATTTAAAACCTCCAGGATTCCAAGGAGTATCCTAAACTCAAAGTAGATCTCCTAGCCAGGCTTGGGGTTATTATGGCTGTCCGACCGCAGCATGTGTTTGAATAGGAACCCGGCAAGGTCACAGATTGTATGATTTGTTCCACATCAACAAGTGGTAGCAACTGGAGGTGCTGAAGCCTGCCCAGATTGTGGAGCAAGTGGTCTGCATCCATTATATATCAGAGCTTTGCCTGTTCACATATTGTGGTACATTAGGCATATAGGCTGAGCTGGTGTCCCTTGTGGAGCGACATACTACTACTGAGAACTCTATTCAGGATTTGCCCCTGGAAACAGAAAAACAGGAATCAAAAACCTCAACAAAGACCTAACCATTCAATTAACAGGCAATAAGGAGGAGGGTGAGACACCCACGGATGCCAGATGTGATTGGACTGCTAGCCCAAAAGAAGTCTCCTTTATGAGAAAGACATGGCAAATAAACACACACACACACACAAATATATACGTACAGTATATCTGTTTTGTAGCTCTCTATATTGCTAGTGTCTGTGCCACTGCAGTAGATAACATGGCACCTCCTGTAACAATGTATGTTTTTCAAAACATCTGAATGGCCAAACAGCCAGAGATTATTAGAATGGCAAGAATGAAAAACTCTGGTTGTAGCTGTAGACTGTAAATTGAATTCTTCTGCATTCTCAAGAGAGCTTCTTCTTTTACTCTTCCCAGCATCAACTAAGCCTTCTGAACTGCACAGCTGTTCTGAGAAAAACCTGGCAAAAAAGAGCTGTACGACTCTGTTCCGCAGAATATTGCATGATGCATCAAAGGTGTATTACCTCATATTTCTTGGAAGCCCACTACCACTCAATCATAGGTGTGGATCTGAAACAGATCTTATGCCCTAAGGCATTTGCCACATACTTTAAATGCACAGAGCACATAGATATAGCTGGGATCGTCTTGTGTTTTATTAATGTCAGGTCCATGTGGGTTTAAAGCACTCAGAGTTAGCATTTCAATTTAGAATGGTACAGCAGCATACAGACAGCAATTCAGTTTGTTCTTTGCACTTTGATGTACATTGAAGCTAGGTCATTTTAATAATTGCCAAAAAGAAAATTTTCTCCCAACTGACCAGGGCAGGGAGCCAACTAACAGACTTAATTGAGAATGTCAGGGGCTTATATGTCAGGAAAGAGCTTTAGGAAACCAAAGCACACTTTATGAAGAGAACAGCACCATCTTTCGAGCCTTCGATCCTATATATTGTTTACTCAATTGATATACATATATACGAAAATGTTTAAAGAGACAGTGTCACTTGACTATTCAGAGCAAAGTGACTGTGTTACTGATAGTCCACCCTCTCCCCCCACAGAGGTATACACATCGAACTACATTCCGTTACTGCCACCTCACTGCAGGAGTCCACCCTGTGTAAGTTATGGTGCCGGGTAGATGACATCACTGTCCACGTGTGACATGTTGGGCCTGGAGATTGACTGCCTATATTCGGCCCTAGCATTAGAGTTAGGTCTTTGATGGAGTGGAGAACTGGAGAGGAAGCACAGATGGGTGAGTAACTTGCTGGTGGGTGGTCTATCAGGAGGCACTGTCACTTTGCTCTGAATGGGTAGGTGGCATTGTCTCTGAAAATAATATCTAAATCAAAACTTGTTTGGGATAGAGTGGGGAGTGGTTAAAGCCACTGTGAGTTTTTATTTTTTGCTGTTGGTATCACATGTTGAGATTTCACTTCACTTTGTGCCCAAGTGACTGCAGGAAGTGAGAGAAGATAATTTCCTCTTTTATTTATGTTCTAGTGACTACTGAAAACATTTGGATTTCCTATCACATTCTGATATGATGACATAATCATAGAGGGTGTCTCCCAGGCAGCACAGCAAGCAATACAAACCAGCAATACAAATACAGCATGGTGATATTACCACCACCATGCTGATTTAAACTAAACATTTAATATATACCTAGCTGTTACTACATCTGGTACTAATCTTAATCTTCAAGCTTAAAGTGACATTAAACCCTCCGATTTTTTAACATAAACCAATACTGTAATATGTACCTTACTGTAATCTTTGCTGCTCTTCCTTTTAAATCCTTATCTCTTCTCATGCTGGGGGAGAACTTCCCTTTGCAGCTGAGTGCATCTTCCTGTAGTGCTGGCTCAGGTTGTGAACCTGCACACAGACGCCATGTATCCATTCCAGAGACAAGGCAGTCTGCTGCAAAACAGAAGTTCTGCCCAGCATGAGAAGAGATACGGATTTAAAAGGAAGAACAGCAAAGAGAAGGGAAACAACCATGGATTACAGTAAGGCACACATTACAGTATTGTTTTATGTTAAAAAATCTGAGGGTTTAATGTCACTTTAAGCTAAAATAAAAAGTACCTATGCAGTGGGGTTACCCTATCCGTGCAAGGTTTTAATGCCTGTTTTTGTCTAGTTGGAACAGAAAAAGCTCCACCCCCTTGTTGATGGGCCCTCGGCATCCATAAGGATGTCGGAGTTCCTGCAACCGACAAAGCGGTGAAGAGAAGTTACTTCAGGGACTAGTTGTGTCGCTGGTAGGATACCTGTAGGAGTGAGGAAAAGGTAAGTATAACTGCTATTTCTGTTTCCTCTTGACAAAAACTAGTATATAACCCTTGCAGTGTGGAGGGAGCCCTTCACACTAGCCTCTGTCCCTATGGAGATTACAGTGTTCACACCATAGTCATACAAGCACACACTACTGCACTGTAGGTAAATGGCAATTCCATTACCTTAATTACCACTGTCAATTTGAGATGTGGGAGTTAAAACATGCAAACATGCTGAACAGTACATATGGGTAACAAACCAGAAACATACACTGATCTTTACTTTTTTAAAGGACTATTACCTACTTCCTACAGATGCTCTTATCTCCTAGCTTGTTTCTGAACGCACCAGATAATATCCTGCAAACTAAGATCTTTAATTTAATCTAGATATAGAAGGGGTGTATGTATAGCATGGGTGTATGTAAGGACTGGATGGGGGGTAATCCATTTAATAGGAGTAAAATTGTGAGGTTAGGTGACTTTAAATGATTCTTAATCTTTCACTGAAATGGCTTTGGTTGGAAGAGACGCATGACACCTCTATCTGCTATAGCATGGATTTCTTCCAGCAGAATGATTTTCCCTCTCCAATGAATCGATGCTCATGCGGAATTAGATACAGATGAGGTGTGGATAGCTCTCCTGTCTTTTACTGTTAACTAGAAAACACAATGAAGCCTGGCATTTTAACCTCTGACATTAAACAAGCAGCAGCAGAATTAAGGGCAAAAGGTTTCTGGTGGTCTGCAATGTAAATCTGCCTCATTTCAGTATAGGGCAGATTAAAATGTAGCCCGTTGTTTAATAAAAATTGAATCTGAAAGTTAAAAAAAATAAATGCTATTAAATAGAGAGATTTCTACATCCTCTAGACCGCCAAACAGAGACAGCAAGTTTATCTCCGCTTTGCCTCTGTCCCTGATCCTTCAGCTGTGACAAGCTTTATTCAGTTACATATCTTTCGGGATGATTTTTTTAAGATCTAAAGGTAAAAATATTCTTTCACCTGAGCTGGGTGTCACACACTCGGCTCCTTGGGTAATCGCATGACTCAAAACTTATTATGTGTAGTGATCCGCAAGTATGATATGCTCTTCCGACACCTCAGGTGAACTGACAAAAAAAATCATTTGCTCTTACTAAGAGCCATGATAGATATTTGAGTACTGCAGTAAGAGATGACATGTGTTGAGCTAACAATTGGTTCTTTAAGATGGGCTGGAAAAAAATGCATTTTAATATTAAGATAAAAAACACTCCTATATTACAATTGCATTTACCTAAGAAACTATACAAGCATAGTTCACAAGATGATTTATAGGATGTTACATTGACACTTTAGCATGCTTTCTGTGTGCCTGTTGCTATTCAGAGAGGCAATCTTACAGATCTTACAGACAAGTCTTCAATGTTAACCCTCTTACAGTGTTAGACGGTTAACAAATGACTGGCATGCACCTTTACAATATTCCAACCCAGTGCTCTGGCTACATCTGTATATTAGATATACCTTAGCAGTCAACAAAAAAAGAAGTGTCTAAAGTATGCCACTGGAGGATACTTTTTCTGGAGCAAAGGTGTTAAATAAGTGTTGAAACAAGTTTAGCTTTTTTGTCTAGTTTTTCAACATAAAAGCAGGTTAAACAAAAGGTAGCCGAGGCAACTGCTGTTGCTACGACAATCAAATGAGAACATTTGCATTTACATAGACTCCACTTGGGTGCATGTATATGATTTTCATCTCAGAAATGATTCTGAGGACCAGGGCATCCTACTCTGCAACATGTATGTGTTTTGCTGTTACCTTGGTCTCCTGAAGCTTACCACTTACGAGGCTCAGAACAGACAGACTAGGCAGTCCCCGGTTATTAACCCTGCCCCTCTAAAAATGAAAAGGATAGAGGTGGTTAACATTTTAATATGCAATACCATGCTAATTACGCACACTCTGGGACCACAATATTTCTAAAATCCCTATGGCTATTTGAAAAACTATGAATATCACCTCATCTGCCTTGGGGAGATCTCCTGGAACCATGACCTAGAAAACAAGTTAAATAGAACAGAATGACTTGCATTTAAAAACCAGCCCCGCCCAAAAGCATACTGAAAACCCTGTTAATCAGATCAATTATAAAATAGCAGAGTGGTCTTAGCAGGGCCATCCCTATAATGAGGCAGACTGAGGCAGTTGCTCAAGGCAGCATCTCATCGGGTCACGTGGAGGTGGGCGGGGGGAGGACCGCAAGTGTGCCTGCTGGCCATATAAACGCCGGTTGCTAAGAACTCTTAGCAACCTGTGATGCTTTGGCTGGTGTCTCGCCCAGCTCACTAATGTCACTAGTTGCCAGGAGCTGAGTGGGACGCTCTGGCTGGCGTCCCACCCAGCTCCTGGCAACCAGCTATGTCAGTGAGCTGGGTCGGACAGTGGACGGAGCCAGACCCAGAGGTAGCACCAGCAACTCTCCCACACAAACTGAAACGAGCAGCATGGGTCCCCACCTCCAAAAAGGAGCACCCCCTTCCCCCCCAGAAGCAAGCATCTACCGCCAGCACCTCCCTCCTTGGTCTCAGGCGACCAATAGTGTAGGGTCAGTGTAGTAAAGTAGCATATTCTTGACAGCATGAGCAGTTCACTAAATGATTGAAAACATTTTATCCACTGTTTTCATTATATTTCATATATCCTGACTACTCCTGTAAATGCTAATAGGTTATCACTTCATTTCTATTTACATAATATAGCTTGACTAAATTCATCTAATTTCTTCTTAACCCAGCACCATTTTTAATGAAATAAGCTGGCCTTGAAAAGTCCCCTCTCTCTCTTCTGATGATTTTATTGTTTGCACCTTCAATTCTTTAAAAAAAGGTCAGAAAATGAAAGAGTAATGCAGATTATTACGCTCCCGGCATGCACCGCTGCCTGCTCTTCTTTTAGTCTCAAAGCTTAGCTGTAGAGAATATTATTATGCTGCCGCATTTCTGTCACTGTGCATTATCCATTCTTTGCTGTCCTGCCCTGCTTATTTTAGCACAGCATCAGATCCTATTTTGTGCAAGGTGACATTTTGTACACTGGTATAATTATTGTAATCTATCCCTCTAATTAAGGTTTGCTTCCAAGCCACATGACTTGCTTTGTTGTAAATCCCAAGAGATAATGGTTCAGTTCTGCAATTTATACAGAATCCGTGTATTTGTCCCCAGTAGGTAATGTGACCCGTGGCACAATCCTTTATCCATTGTTCATCCCTGTGCCTCTTTCAGTTGCTAGACACCTGCTGTGGTCTGCTGAACAGAAAACGGTGAGATGTTGGGAGCAGGTGCAGCAAGAAGACCTCCGTTTCCAGCGATATAATTAAACCTACTGCCAGGTCTATACAAATCAACAAACCTTTATTCAATCCTATGCTGGCATTTGAGATTCCCTGTTATTGCCTATATCTACCAAGAGGATAAAAATCCACCTTACTTATTGGCACATAGATATTATTCTGAAATGAAATATTCCGGAAAGTTATTATTTCTGTATTTAAACTACATCTGAGTTATTCTTGTTTAATCCCAGTTTAGGCTTCATCAGCTCATCACTTATTGCACGTGTAGGCACTCACTCCTGATTTAATAATAACATAGATTACATTGCCATCCTCAAGGTGGCCAGACCTAGAATTTGCTGCGGAATAGATATGAAGTATGAATGCTCCAAGGCAAAATAAAGGAGAAAATAATCAATTTGAGTTTTCCATAACATTGTGTTATTAAACAGGGAAGCTGTGAATTGTTTTGTGGTGCCAGTTTTGTACGGATATGTTGAATCTACTTCTGTAATTATCCATACACCAACAACTGCTGGGGAGTTCTTACAACGTAAACGGAATTGCGATAATCTTCATATATTAACTGCTGCTATCTTTACATCAAACCTATGCTATACTGCTATGTAACCTTTAAAATAACAGTGATAAGTTATATATACAAATTGTCAGAAAGGACATTGCAAATATGATGTGGAATTGGGTTGATAAAATATAAATACCGTACAGACTGCTTAGGACAGATGGTGCTGGCTTGGTCATAAACACAATAAACAGTGACAATCTGAATAATTTATGTCAAAAGGACTATTAAAGCTCACCATACATGATTCAGTCTAATTATAAAACCTCCTTTAAACCCGCACTGGGTGATATGATATCTGGTAAATATACTCTTCATCATATTTCATTCTTTATTAGCTACTTACTGTCTACATGCACTTGGTCCAACATTGGCTGCAGATCAATGCTGTTTACCGACTTTTACTGGTCATATCTATGCAAAGTGTGTCGGTGTGCTTTCACCAGGGGTGCGCGTGACAGGGTGATGATGCAGAAGCACAACTGGGAGACATTTGGCACCCCAAAACAGAAAGTGCCTTTTTTCCAATATAAGTTTTTATTTGGTTTTATCAGAACAACAAGCACGTGAAGTGCATCAGTAGTACAAAATAAACAAAACAAGTAAAAGTGGTAGACAATTAAATAAAAAATGAAGAGAAACAGGCATTTGTCATTATTGAGCAGGGGGTTGGTGCAGTTGTCAGAACAGTGATCATAGGTACTATGACTCTTAGCATTGTAATAGACCCAAACCACTGGAGATATAGGGCGTAGGAAGAAAAGAAAGAGAGAGACAGAAAAGACAAACAGAGGTAATGAAAGGAAAGAAAGTGCCTTTTTAAGCTTGTATGAGAGTTTAGTGATTGGGTTTAGATCAGCATGCCCCCCTGTATATGTTTGCAACTATGAGCGGGATCTTTTGACATCCGAGTGCAAGAAGGAATTTGTCAAAACAAGAGGCCAGAGGGTGTTCTGTATTCTTTCTTTCCTTTCTATCTGCCTTTTTTATTGACCCAAATTAGGTAGCCATGTGACTGATAAAGATATTTTTCCCCATGTTCACATACATTATCCAATTACCATAACAAGAGCTCTGGACAATAGTGCTAGCTTTCTTATGCACTTCTTAAAAAGATATCAGTTCTGAATATGCAACCTAAGCAAAAGTATTTTCTCAGATTTAGTGACATAGTTTGTTATGTTGGCCACATATTTTGCAAAGCTCTGTAACATCTCCTTACCCCTAAGCAGTAGATGAGGAGGAACCTCAGGTGGCTTGTTTCGTGAAGGATCCTCAGGTGGCTCAGTTGGCTAGCATTTCAATTATGTTAGAGTTACAAACTCTAATTCAGCCAATTGACAAATTGCTTGGAAAAGATGGCAAGCTAACTATCAAAGCAGCAAATGGTTCCTTGATGGGTGGGTGGAATTGGAACACAAATTTGAAAATCGTAGTGGAAGTTACAATCCTTGTACACATGTTAGTTAGCCAGATTTGCTCTGTCACACTAAGAATATGGTTCAATGCAATTGAAGAAGTGATCAAAAAGCACTCTGACAGTTCAAACCCAGGTAAAAAAAATGACATGGCAATGCTATTTAGTGAAACAATGTGTATAAAAAAAGTAAAGCAAATGCTTGGTAGGTCTTCTTTACCTAAGAATCATGAGTTTGGACAAAAAATATATATAAGGGTAGCAAAAACATTAAACAACAACATAAACGGGAAGTGTGTACAACACTGTGTAACATTCTTTCCTGGCCTAGGGAGGGAACAGTGAGACATTACTACCCAGTCCACTGTCTGAGGGTCTGGAAACATTCCCAGGGCTTGTAAAGTTGCTAAATGGCATACAAAGGGGGTAAAGATTCCTGTCCAGAATACCACCAAACACACAGTGCACATTTCACCAAGAACCATGCTGGGTATGATCTACCCAATTTTAGAAGAAATCTAATTGGATGAAATGACAAAAACCAGCCAGAACAAGAGGGAAGAAAAAGATGTAGCGTTGTTAATGCAAACAAATTCCCAAGTCACACAGGGCAAAATGGAATCTACCTGTGAATTTACAGTATTGTACAGAAGAAGAGTAGAAACTTGCTAGGATGATGTTAAATGAAGAGTCAGAAACCTATGCAAAAGAGGAGGGAGAAATTGGATGCATTCTTAATTTAAATCTTCAGATAACTTGATGGATAAGACACCAGTGCAAAAGTCTTATAAATCCATTCAAAAGCCTCTGTACCAGGAAGTAGAGGACTGCACACAGAAGATATTAGAAATGGAATGGATACAAAAGACCAAATCTCCTTACTCCTCCCCAGTAGCTTGTATAAGAAAAAAAGATGGGAGCTTGAGACTATGTAGACTTCAGAGAACTAAATAAGAAGGTTATACCTGATAGTCACCCCTTGCCACTAGTTCAAGACCTACTAGACAATTTGAGAGGCTACTCATAAATCTCTGTTTTAGATCAGGGAAGTGCTTACTACCAAAGTTTTATTTCTGAAGAGTCAAGGCATGTGACAGCATACAATACACCCTGGGCCTACATGAATGGGTGAGGATTCCTTTTGGCTTAATGAATGCCCGAGCAGCATTTCAAAGATGCATGGAGAGAGATTCTCTTTTTTTTTTTCTCCCTTCTCTTTTCTGGATGGTGTTCTATTATTCTAAGCCCTTTTCAGATTACCTTGAAGCACTGGGAAAGGTTTTTTCATAAATTGCATGCACATGTGATTAATACATGCGTATTTAGAATAATACATTTAGAAAATATAAATACATACATGTACACACACACACACACACACACACACACACTTCAACTTCAACTTGTCAGTAACTTAAACTATTTTACATATGGAATTATGTTTCTCTGAAGGAAGACCTGTAAAATAGAAATGTTGACCATATATTAGAAGGGTTTATTGAAATTTGTATTGAACAATACAAGCATGCATTCAAATGGTTAGTTAATTTGGGAAACAAGCATGCAAGTCGGCATTTCTTAACCTCTTCTCAGCCACAGCAGTGCAGCACCTTTTAAAAATATACACGCTCTTGAGGCACCATACTAGACCCTTATGCCAGATAGTGTAACGCAACAGTCTTGTGGTCTGGATCACAACTGCAGAGTTATCCTGGTTGGTACGAATACGGTGGTTCAGTTTCCAGTTCGGCAACCTATGCTCTATATGGAGGGAGAGCGATTGCCTGAACTGTGAGGCATCATTTACCACCGTGACAACAAAGTAACTAAGAGCACGAATAAACTATTGCATTACTGCATGCATTTTATGAAGTGCCCAACGAATGGTAACAATATGTACAACCATAGGAATGTCCCGGGGTACGATGAGACCCGTAGTTTTCCCGGATCCCTTCTACAACAATTTGGTATACTAGCTGCAGTGATAGACAATGGTAGGTGTACAGATTACCCACTTATTACACTGCATGCAGCTGTTCCTTCACAGCAGGCATGCAATTCAATCAGTAATTACATGTGCACTTAAATAGTCTCTTACTAGTATGATTTTTGGTCATCTCCGTGTTTAGCCGTACTGCAACCGATATGAACATGGAATAGTATACCTCACGGTTAAACAGGCACTATAGCAGTCAGTAGTAATACAATGTAATCCCCAAACTACTTGCAGTTTGTGCTTCAGAGATAGAGGGTGGATCCCGGATCCATACAGCAGTAGATGGGGCTAACGTCCAAGGGAGTCCTTCCTGGCACCTGCTCGTCTGTGCTGCTGAGACTGCCACACACGTCCTGGAAGGAGCAGGGGTCCAAATGAGAGGTGAGCAAAATGGGGGTTCGATTGCTCTAGCATCCACAACGCTTGGACGCTGAGCAATTGAATTCCGCTCCATTTTATCTGACAGCCAGACGTGAGGGGGGAGGAGCGGAGCGAAGTCCCCACGCAGGAACCCAGAAGTGTAAGTCGTCTATTACAGATAGGGATCTGGCATGGATTTTAAGGCGGGACCCCAGGCAATGAATCCATCTCTGGATGGATCCCACACTTTATGGATTAGCATTATTAGTTTCCATGAGGCTAGAGGCTGGCTGGCCTGTCTGCACCATGGAAAGGCATGATGCTGTGCAAATATTTTGAGGCACCCCGGGGAAAGCCAGAAGGCACCCGGTTGAGAAAGGTTGGTGTAACTGGTAAGAAAACCGAAAACGTGTTTAGGAACTTGTAACTGCACATTTACTCCAGTCATTAAAAGTTATGACGCCTTGCTTTTGCTTCATTTAAGCAATCTGCAAGGCTTTCAATGTTGAGTCTTCTAGCTCTCTCATTTTCTATGCTTAACAAAGCAAGGCCAGAGAGTCTTTGTTGAGACATGGTGCTTCTCAAATAACTTTTAATTAGTTTTTATTTTGGGAATTACCTTTCTGCAGTTGCTACTGTTACTGGGAGGGTGAGGAATAGAAGAAATGCTATGCAAACATCTGGCACAGTAGATGACAAAGCATAGTTTTAAATGAGTAGGAGGTGAGCAAGGTCCTTTACAGTGGGACAACTACAAACTTCTTCTTGAAGAGCTGAACGGAATGAAAGAAGTTGCCCAGGTCAAATCTGGCGTTATATCCTCTTTGTAAAATGGTGTGCAGTTTTGTTGCTGCTGCAATTAGATTGTCATCAGAAGTGAGCATAGCAGGCTGAACTATTTGAAATCTGTGAAGGACTGCATTTAAGGACAGCTGGTTTATAATAGTGTACAAACATCTATAAAAAAAACCTGTTGTTTTAAAGTGTTCCTCTGGATTAAATAATTCATCCATGCACAGCTCATCAAAGTGGCATCTTATTTTGTAAGTCTTTTATTTGTAAACTTTGCTTCAATTCCCCACTTTTCTGCAAGTTTCATTGCAGTTCCTTTTGCTTCCTCAAAATGATCTCTGTAGCTGGAAAGGGCTGTACAGACAGTCCCCGAGTTACATACATCCGACTTATATACGACCCCTACTTACAAACGGAGGCTATTACTGTACAGCAGGGGGTCCCAGGCTGAAGGCAAAGTGTACCGCGCCACATTTCAGTAGTTGTAATGCTACCGTGCTCGTGGCGACGAGGAGTGCTTGCCTTTTTGGGTCTGGTTCCTAGTAGACATGTGTACCAGCAAAAAATTGGTTTAGTTTAGTTTCGTTTTTAAAAAAAAAAAAAAAATCCAATTCAAAAGCAAAGGAAAAAAAACAAAAACTTTAAATTAAATATTAGTTGACTTGCGCGGGATTTGAACCTGCAACCTTAGCTATGGCAAGCCTGTTCTCTACCCGCTACTCTATAGCCTCTGTACTTTAAGCATAGATGTGTTGTAGAGGTGAAATAGTGTAATTATTTTTTCCTAATGTCATTTTGCTGCAACGAAATTCGTCCAATAACGAATTTCGGGAAATCGGGAATTTCGGATTCGTTTGCATTCGTCTTAGCTGTAATTCGGAATTCGGATGCATCCGAATCTCCGAATTTCCGAAAATTCGTCCGAAACGAATTTAGGAACAAACCGAATCGCACATGTCTAGTTCCTAGTACCCTATGTTATCCAAAACAAAAAAAAAATGTTGGGCTGGAGTTGCACTTAAAAATGTATCTGTTCCAACTTACATACAAATTCAACTTAAGAACAAACCTACAGTCCCTATCTTGTTCGTAACCCAGGGACTGCCTGTAATAGCATTCTGAATGTGCTACACTGCACCGGACAGTTCCATGACTTTTTTGATTGCAAAACTTTTGAAATTGGATTTGTGTGGTTCAATATTTTTGTTTGCAGGACGAGTAGCACAAACTCAAAAGATTCAGTTTTCTTTTTTAGATTTGCAGCATCATCTCTTTACTTCATTTTAGCGTGACAGAAGATTTAGGTGGGAATGATGAGAGAAAGGCCCATCTGCGTACACTTTCACCAAAGAAGATGTATAAATTCTGCACCACATCAAAGAATGTCAGAAACAGCATCCTCAATGACTAGATTTAGATTGTGTGCTGCACAATGCACATACAGGGCATTCTTTTCTCTTTTCGCTATCCGAGTCTGAACACAGGAATAAACACCACTCATTGTTGCTGCGCCATCGTATTCCTGGCCATGACACTTTGCTATATCAAGGCCCCTGCTCTCTATGCAGGCAACAATATTGCTTTCAATCTCTGCTGCATGCTGATCCTCAATGGCATGAAACCCTAAGCTTAATTTATCGTTATACTGCAAGCTCGCAGATTCCTATCTCTTTCCACTGAAACATATCGAAATATCTCACTCATTTGATCTACTTTGAATATGTCCTGTGTTGTGTCAATTTATTATAGAATAAAACTCTGCTTGTTGTATTTCAGAAACAATTTAATTTTGCACTTTCAGGGACAGAATTTCTATTACTTTGTTTTGTATTTTGGACTCAAATATTTTAATGTGCCTTGGTGTAACTGTAGAAATTATTTTACAATTGGGTCATACTCTGCATGCAGCTCTATAATGGAGAGAACATTTTCATTGTTAACCTCTCCGAGATGCTCTCTGTGACCACAAAAGGCTAAATTAGCCATTGCCATGTTTAATGTTACATTAACAATTTTGTTAAAGACTTGCCTCAAAAAGATTTTTTCCAATCAAATCTGTTTTTCATTTTCCTCATCAATTTGACTTTTAGCAGACAGCCTATGCCATTTCTGGATCCCTTTTGACCATGTGGGTTTGAATCCTACCACCAATGCCTGCGTTCTGGTCCAGTGCAGTCAGAAAACAAATGCTGCATGTACTGTTCTTTCTGACCAAATCTTTGCCTGAGTTCTGATCCGGTGCGGGCGATTGAACTGTGGTTGCGTTGCCATTGACTTCAATGCACCACCACGCCCCCTCCCGCCCCAGAACTCAGTCAGCTGGACAGAATGTGATCCAGTGCATTCCGGCTGTAAATCAGAACGGAACGCACTGGGGCTGGGGTGAACTAGTCTTCAGTGATTCCTTTCAGTCACAACACAAATGTATACATTACTTAATAAACACTTGAGCACAACAATAGACACATTACTCAAAAAAATACCAAAGCAGATTAACAGTAATGCCAGATTAGATATTAACCAAAAGTAAAACTAATTAAAGAAGCATGGCTCTCAAAACCGGGTTAACCTACATTTTTCATTTGAAGCATTTTATTCATTTTTTGTTGGGGAAAAAAAAAAACCTTTAACCTTTTGCAAGTCAATATAGTCAGCAAGACAAGTATGACATTCTGCACATATACACTTGGTACCTGGCACCTGCTGCAGCTCTCCTCCTGAATGTCTTCCTGATCTCTGTGCCCCCAGATTGCCAACTCCTGCATGTCTCTCCACTGACCATGCTGCCTGGACCTACAGTAGATATCCTGTCTGCTCCCTTGCCACGTTGCCTGCTGGGAAATTTTGTTCTCTGACTGGCCACATCCCCCGCTACAGCGTCTTCACATTCCCTCTAAATGGCAAGTGTCAAAAACACAGCGGACAGCATGAGGCTGCTGCGGGCCCTCTTCTTTCTCTCTGGGCCCCACCAACTGGTGGAACTGGCGGTGGGTGAAGTGAGAAAGTTACTTGGGGTTTTAAGCTATTGTCGCGGTTTCATACAAAACTTTTCATGTATAGCTAAGCCCCAATATGACTTCCTGTAATTTTGAAAGGGGATAAAAAGGGCAGAAAAGTGAGGTACTGTAAATAGGAAGACATCTGTACAGACAGGAACAGCTCATTAGCTGCCCCTGTGCCCTCTAATTCAGTTTATGCTAGAACACCAAAAGGTTGTTGACAAGCTTATACTGATGTTAACCAAACCCCCAATCCTAGCTTATCCTGACTGTAACTTACCATTTCTTTTACATAAGGATGTACTGCAGGATGAGCTAGGCGCAGTACTTTATCAAACCAAGAGGCCAAATTACAGGTAATGGCCTATGGTTCATGGACACTGACACCAAGTGAGAAAAACTATCATATGCATTTAGGAAAATTCGAGTTCCTAGCCCCAAAGTGGGCCAATATTGAAAAGTTTAGGGACTACCTGTACTATGCCCCCTCTTTTATGATCTTTACAGACAACAACCCATTGACATATGTTCTTGGTTTAGCAAGACTAAACAGTGATGGACATCACTGGGTAGGGGAGTTGACTGACTTGCTTTGACATCAAGTACCACCCAGGAAAAAAAAATGTAGATGCTGATACCCTGTCTAGAAAACCACTGTGCAGTCTGCAGGATGAAGATTTTTATAAATCTGATTACACCTGATAAGTTGAAGCCATGACTATTACTGTTATACAGGTGAAACTCTAATAATTAGAATATTGTGCAAAGTTCATTTATTTCACTAATGCAACTTAAAAGGTGAAACTAATATATGAGATAGACTCATTACATGCAAAACAAGATAGTTCAAGCCATGATTTGTCATAATTGTGATGATTATGGCTTACAGCTCATGAAAACCCCAAGAACCCCAAATCCACAACCTCAAAAAAGTAGATTATTACATGCAATCAATAAAACAAGGATTGTACATAGAACAATATCGGACCTCTGAAAAGTACAAGCATGCATATGTACTCAGTACTTGGTTTGGGCCCCTTTTGCAGCACTTAGTGCAATTACTTTTGCATGATATTCTAATTATTCAAGTTTCACCTGTATGGACAGGTAGCTGGGCAGTGGTAGATAAGGAAGGCCTCTGGGCATTGTCACTAACTCTATAACCAGAAGCTGCAGATGCATATAGCTTTCAGAGTGTTGAAATTCAGAATATCATCACAAAGAACAAACTGTGAGCTGCAGGACAAAGCCATACATGCTATCACTAACCTTAAGAATAAGACAGAAACCACCAAAGTTGAAAAGAGATGCCTAGACAGAAGAGGAAAACCGCTCATGCATGACTGGAATAAGCTGACTGTACAAGATGGTATTTTGTTAAGACACAACAAAATGGATATTCAGGAACTATTATCTCAGATTGTGCTGAACCACTTACTGTACAAACTGACATGGGCCATTGTGGAGCAGACAAATTAATTCAGCTTGCAAGAGAGACATTTTACTGGTCCTTCATGCAAAAGCAGATAATCAATTATGTCACCAAAAGATGTAGCTGCCTGAAACAGAAGCACCAGACAGAGCCAGAAAGGGCTCATTTGGGGGTACTTTAAATCTAGTCCTCCTTTTGTAACATGTAACAAATCATGGAAAACTGCAGCAGAGAAAATGTTCAATTAATTAATTCCTAGATTTGGGTAACCTAAAAAAACTGCACCATGATCAGGGCAAAACCAACTTTTTAAAAGGTTGACACAGTTGTCTGGAATAACACATCCTAGAACAATGCCATGTAATTCCCAAAGCAACCTAGTTGAAAGACTGAATAGAACATATTAATGCTTCTACATTAGAAGAGGAAAAGAAGGCTCAGTGGAAGAAGTATTTACCACAGATACTGTAGTTCATGCATATAATTGCACAAGGCATGATGCAACTGGTTATGCACCTTTTTATTTTTTCTATTATATGGCAGAACACCACATTTAACAGTGGATCTATTGTTTGATATGGATGTCGAAAAAGAGGAAGGACCGATTTCAACAGTATGCTGAAAAATGGGCTATCAAAATGAAAGAAGCTTACAGATTTTCCTCTGAGTATATCCAAAAGTTCTCAAGTTCTCAAGGTAAAACGCATGAAACAAGTGTCACTGCGGTCTAGAGACCATAAATTTGTCATGAAGATGAGGTCCAGGAAAACTTTGAACAGACTGGGACAAGGAAGTGTACAGGGTAGTGGATCAGATAAGGCAAGAGCATACTGTATCTACAAAGTTAAACCAGAGAAAGTCAATAAACCAGCCAGAGTAATTCATTGCAACTTTCTACTACCTATGAATGATCTGCCCCTAGAAGGTATTTTACTAGTCAAGACAAGGAAAAATACCACTAGAACAATGGCAAGAGTGGAAAAAAGAAACAACCCAGAGATCACAGATTCAGATACCTCTGACAATGACTACTATGTGTATTGTCCCAAACTCTTTCAAGACAGTGAATGATGCATAGCTCCCCGATTACAACCTGAGGCTGAATAATTCTATCCTAGTGACCCAAATCTTCCACCTGAACAGTTATGAGTCATGACTGCCAGATGAAGTAATTCTGCAGTCCTCCACAATAATTGAGGTAGAAAGTATAGCAAAATCACCAACAGGAGCCAGAATTGCAACCACAAAAGGAAGGAGCTGCACCCAACTTCTAACGAAACAGTGAGAGAAGAAAGTCTATCCTCTGTACAGAGTTATACTGGAAGCAGAAGAAAACCTAAGGAGATATTGACATATGGGACACTGGGCAACCCTTCATTTCAAAAGTGAGTTGTTTCCACTAATATGATTGTACAACACTATGACCACTCAGACATAAAATGGTCAATATTTACATCATTAGAAATTCCTTAATGTTCAATTTCTTACCAGGAACATATGCCGATAGTTTTTTAGATGATACAGACAACAAATAATTTTCATTTATACTATATGTTGAGAGACATTTATTTAAAGAGGGAAAGTATGCAATAGGTAAATGAATAGACCTCCCAGCAATGCTATCACTAGGCTGCAGCTAGGGGGAGCGCTAACGATTTATAGTGTGACAACAGCAGAGTGACAGGATCAGGCTCACATTAAACTCAGAATGCAAGTGAGCAACACATTGTTCTGTGGTCTCCTTTTCCTTATACAGGTACTGTAGGCTGCATCCTTGTTACACCCTGCACTTGGATCACCAATAGACCTGTAACACATGCACACACAGCTCATTGTACAATTCCAATGTCTCCCAGCCTGGCCAATTAAGAATTCAAAATATTCCACACCTACAAAAAAAAACCAGTGAGAAGATGTTGGCACTGGCAAGGGAATTCCCAGAGGTCGCATCGCTAGAATAGAGGTGAGTATAGTGCCACTTAAAAACACAAAACACGAGAAAATAGAACCCTGTGTGAATGGGTTTGCAGTTGAAAAGAGTTGACATAAGGTCGAAATAACAAGTAAATGGAAATGATAAATTTGTTTTAGTAAACCTTAACCTGTTGATATAACCATGAATATTTTGCTATACTTATTCACTTACATGTGCTTCATAGCAAAAAACAAAATGATAATCGCCTCAATGTCATCACCGAGTGCCAATGGAAAATTGTCTTTGTTTGTTTGAATGTGAAAATACATGAATGGCAGCTGTACAAATATAATTAGCTTTCAGTCAATGGATACTACCAACACATAACTCAGAAAAAAAAAAATGCTTATGTGAAAGGGTGCACACACATTGTATTGTAGTTTTCTCAATAAGAGAACTAGCCACTCCCAGAGAGCCTTTTTATATCAGGCCTCAGGCAGTGCATGTAATGAGGAATTTCTGCGCTCCTGAACAATCAATCTGAAGATCCATCTGTGCTATGAAGTCATGATTGGATTACTGATATGTTACGTGGCTTTATGTTTGCTCAGTACAATGAGCTATTTGTAACTTATAACTAAAGCTCCCATCACGATACTGACATCTGTGTACTTCTGGGCTCTGTCGTTCTTCTGCATTAGAAAGAAAATAGAAGCTAAATATGTATGTATGTATGTAGGTGTGTATATATATATATCTATATATATATAGATATATATATATACACACCTACATACATACATACATATTTTTATGGACGGCTGAAAAATGTGGCCTTGGCTGACTTAGACAGTTGTACATTTAGATGCTTGATAAGAAGAGATGGCAAGAATAACTTTCAGGATGCAAAAGTTGTAATGCTGCACCATTTCTATGTATGCATAGTGTCTCTAGAGTCAGCCTGAGCTTTTATTGTATTGTTCTACTTGTTGCAAAAATTGCGAAGCTCATGTTATCAATGGCCTCTGTCGGCTACCATTTAGTCGGCTCCAGTAGTCTGAGTGAGAAGAGTTAAACAAGAACTCCAGGAAAATTTTTTATTAACCCTTGCAGTGGGGCTACCCCCACAGTGCAAGGGTTAAGTGCTCGTTTTTTTTTCGAGGTGCTAAGAAAAAAGTTATACTCTCCAGACCATCCGAGCTGGCTCCCTGCTTCTGTGATCACTGAAGCATGTCTCCTCCTCCGCTGCACAGATAGACTGCTTCTCTGCATCCTCACATCTATGCACAGTCTATGCACAATGTCTAGAGCGTGATGACCAGGATCCTTAGACCACTGCAGCAGTGGCAGAGCACCGGTCAAAGGACAAGCCAGCTCGGATGGTCTGGTGAGTATAACTTTTTTAGCACCTATACACAAACGACCACTTAACCATTGCTGTGCTGGGATAGTCCCACTGCAAGGGTTAATCTTTTTTTGGAGTTCTTTAGCAGCTTGACTTATTTCTCGTCCCCAGACAATCGGTGAACAGTTGGCACAATGGTGTGAGCTAGTGGAAGGTGATAAATGTTTGGAGCAGCCATCCAGAGTGTCACTGCCTCCTTTGGGCTCAGCCCCAGATTGGGCTGTGCTTAAAAATTAGTACCTTGCCTGAATTCTACCCAGGGGTAGCCTGTGCTGAGAGTCTTATGCAACTCTGGCCCTATTCAGAGTCAGCTGGTGCTGAAAGATATTTCTCTGCTGGGATCCTGTCCAGAGTGAGCTGTGCTAATTAAGCAACTTAGATATAAAATACATCCCCTGCAACTTAATGCTGGATTCACACCTGGGGATCACAGTGGGGATCGCGGACAAGGTAAGTCCTACGCTGTATTCCCGAGTGTGGCTCGGGGTTACCGCTTTGTTAACCCCGAGCCACACTCAGGAATACTAATGGAAACACGCGGAAAAATGCCCCAAAGAAGCTCCTGTACTTGTTTGGGCATAGGGCGTTTTTCAGCGCATTTCCACGGGCTGAAATACGCCCAGGTGGGAACCATGCCCACAGGGAAGTATGGGATTTCACTGTTTGAGCGTTTTTGCATTTAAGGACAGCTGGTTTATAATAGTTTACAAACATCTATAAAAAAAAGTTGTTTTAAAGTGTTCCTCTGGATTAAATAATCTTTCATCCATGCACCGCTCACCAAAATGGCATCTTATTTTGTAAGTCTTTTATTTGTAAACTTTGCTTCAATTCCCCACTTTTCTGCAAGTTTCATTGCAGTTCCTTTTGCTTCCTCCAAAATGATCTCTGTAGCTGGAAAGGGCTGTACAGACAGTCCCCGAGTTACATACATCCGACTTATATACGACCCCTACTTACAAACGGAGGCTATTACTGTACAGCAGGGGGTCCCAGGCTGAAGCCAAAGTGTACCGCGCCACATTTCAGTAGTTATAATGCTACCGTGCTCGTGGCGACGAGGAGTGCTTGCCTTTTTGGGTCTGGTTCCTAGTACCCTATGTTATCCAAAACAAAAAAAAAATGTTGGGCTGGAGTTACACTTAAAAATGTATCTGTTCCAACTTACAGATACAACATACATAAAAATTCAACTTAAGAACGAACCTACAGTCCCTATCTTGTTCGTAACGCGGGGACTGCCTGTAATAGCATTCTGAATGTGCTGCACTGCACCGGACAGTTCCATGTCTTTTTTGATTGCAAAACTTTTGAAATTGGATTTATGTGGTTCAATATTTTTGTTTGCAGGACGAGTAGCACAAACTCAAAAGATTCAGTTTTCTTTTTTAGATTTGCAGCATCATCTCTTTACTTTATTTTTGATGAGAGGAGGATAATTTTTGATAAAGCTTGCAAGATGCCTATGAAATGGAAATATAGAGCAAGCAGGGAATCCATGGCTAGACCACCACCGAGTAGGGCAAAGTCATTTTAGCGTGACAGAAGATTCAGGTGGGAATGATGAGAGAAAGGCCCATCTGCGTACACTTTCACCAAAGAAGATGTATAAATTCTGCACCACATCAAAGAATGTCAGAAACAGCATCCTCAATGACTAGATTTAGATTGTGTGCTGCACAATGCACATACAGGGCATTCTTTTCTCTTTTCGCTATCCGAGTCTGAACACAGGAATAAACACCACTCATTGTTGCTGCGCCATCGTATTCCTGGCCATGACACTTTGCTATATCAAGGCCCCTGCTCTCTATGCAGGCAACAATATTGCTTTCAATCTCTGCTGCATGCTGATCCTCAATGGCATGAAACCCTAAGCTTAATTTATCGTTATACTGCAAGCTCGCAGATTCCTATCTCTTTCCACTGAAACATATCGAAATATCTCACTCATTTGATCTACTTTGAATATGTCCTGTGTTGTGTCAATTTATTATAGAATAAAACTCTGCTTGTTGTATTTCAGAAACAATTTAATTTTGCACTTTCAGGGACAGAATTTCTATTACTTTGTTTTGTATTTTGGACTCAAATATTTTAATGTGCCTTGGTGTAACTGTAGAAATTATTTTACAATTGGGTCATACTCTGCATGCAGCTCTATAATGGAGAGAACATTTTCATTGTTAACCTCTCCGAGATGCTCTCTGTGACCACAAAAGGCTAGATTAGCCATTGCCATGTTTAATGTTACATTAACAATTTTGTTAAAGACTTGCCTCAAAAAGATTTTTTCCAATCAAATCTGTTTTTCATTTTCCTCATCAATTGTTTTTATTACGCCTCCATTCATCATAAACTACACATGCTTCCGTGTGAGTTTGTAAAGATTCATGAATCTGACTTTTAGCAGACAGCCTATGCCATTTCTGGATCCCTTTTGACGAGCCTTCCTGGCTGTGTCCCTTGTGCTCATGCACGCAGCAGAGTCTGCCATTCGTCGTGTGCCTCCTGCACACCCACAACTCTCCTCTAAAGTACTGGGCTGGCTTCCTAATAAGGCTGCTCTCAGCCACCTGATCAGCTCATCCTGGCCACTGGCAACACCTGGCCCCAAGGCTGGAGATCCTATCCCACTATAGTCTGGAAAACCTGGAAGGGATTGAACAGCCAGTTCCTCCTCTCCAAAGGTATTCACATTCTGGACCCTCTCAGCTCCTCTGGCTGAGAGTCCTGAGCGCCAAAGTTGCCATAGAAGAGACCTGCAACGGGTGGCAGGCCTTTATGTATTCTACATATTCTCTTTGAGGTGGTTAAAAGCAGCATGGAGGATCAGGTTGGAGGTGAGGAACGTGGAGAGGACTGGGGAAATTTTTTTAATGTTGTTTTTTCTTTTTCTCTTCCTATCTCTTCTTTCCCCCTTCTTCCCATGAATAAGTGGGAACAATAAGACTATAGGGGTGGGAAGTGGTATAGCAGAATAGGTGGTGGCACTTCTATACAACAAAGAAATTATGCACTTAACATATCGCACATAAAGGAGGTGGGGTATATAACTTCAAATGTGGAGGGATTTGCACTAGTTGACTATGTATTCATGGGTGCAAGAAGGGGAGGCGGTTTGGAAGGGCTGAGGAGGAAGGTGTGTGGATATTGGGTGCATGGTTGATGCCTGGGACATCTGAGATAAATTGGTTGGGGCTTAGATTGCGGGCAATAGATGATCACTCCAAAGTTCTCCCATCAAAGAAAGGGGGATAGAATATGAATTGAATTATGGAATGATAATAGATATGGAATGATAATAGAAGCTATATTGTATGTCACCTCTGACCACATTTATTTAATTGTACTTAATATAGCGAAATGTGAGAGCCAGAAAGCTGTTCCAGGTGGATGTTTGTCTTCTTTTTCTGTGTAACCTATGTAAGTTTTAGTATCTTTTTTTTCTGCAAAACTTTGAATAAAGAATATAAAAAAAATTCTAACATTTTCAAGCAAACTACAGTACCCTTTTCTGGTGGATGTTCCCTCATTAGGCTATGCCAAGGTTAGTAAGGGAATGTTGGCATATGGCTTAATTCTTTAAACCATACTTTTAAAATTGCTGACAAGTCACTTTATACAGCATCAGTGCATTTTTTAAACTACTGCAGAAGGTAAGGCAGCCTGTGGTGATGGAGGGGTTATTGGCACTGGTGAAGGAGAGGGTAAAACAGCCTTTGGTGATGGAGGGGTTAATGGGAGCCAGCCTTGCTGTCCAGACCTTTAGTTGTACAGTGTCATGCGTGGGTAAGGAAGTCCCATCTCTAGGATGAGAGCTTTCCTCGGCCCCCCGACACACAGAGGTTAGACACACTCACTGGATGGGAACATCCAACTGCAAAGGGGGGCGCCCAGCTCCCAGCTGACATCCCAGAACAAAACATTGATTCCCTGCACCACTGTCCTAGCACAGGGACCGCGCCACCCACCATCGGCTCACACAGCGTCCTGCACCCGGGGTCCCTGAAAAGCTGTGCCGCCCCTCTACTCTCTGCAAGCGAGGCCATGGCCCCGGTGATGTTATGGGGAATCTGGCCCTGAAAGTGACAGTTCTATTAATTGATGTTGTTCCTCTACAGCCACCAATCAGATTAAACCTGACATTTTCCAGCTCAGATTGCAATGTGATGGATTCTGTTAGAGAAAACACTGACAGTTCTTAGTAAATAGTACAAAGGGTCTACAATGAGAAAAATGATCACATTTTCAGGTCTTCAGAAAATAATATGGTACTAAATGAAATACTGTACATAATATCTGCATGTACCCATGTAAAAAATTAGCGATGAGCTTCAGGTTTGGTTCCCATATGAGTTCAAGGCAAACCCTTCATATTTACAGTTTTGTTTTGGAAAATGGCAAATTATTATGGATGTTTGCCGCTATAGCAACCAATTAGCAATAATGTACTTTCTGACCTTTAAACAGTGGTCAGGTGGCTTAAAAGGGACCGTAATGTGGGCTTTCTTATGCGTCAGCCCCCTGAATAAAAATCGGGGTTCTCAGCATCCTTCTGTGTGTTGGAGACTAGGTGTAGATAGGGAGAGCTGAAAGGGAGATATAGTTGCTGCTATACAGCACTATACACAGTGCTTCATTGTGCTATATTACATTGAATTGTAGTGGTGGTTGGATACATATTTGTGTATCCCCCATGTTAGCAGTGCTGTGTTTTGCTATGTTGCTGGGAATTGCAGTGTTTTGGGCTGCATATTATTGTGTTTTCACACTACAAAGACCCAATAGTCATTTTTAGGACTACCTTTGTGCCTAGTGCCCAGCACATCATGCCCTTTGTTTGACAAATCATTACCTTTTATCCTTAAACATGGTCAGAACTGATTTCTGGATTCACCCTTATAGATTTCAATGGAGTTCAGGTTGTGGCCTACAGATGAAGGTTGAGGCACAGTGTCCATTGTCTCCTCCTTCCTGGCACTTGGATCAGTGATCCAAATATTAATGAAGATATTGGCGACGAGGGAACTATAACTTTTAAATTAAGTGGTTAGCAATGGCAGTCATTATGCTTCCACAGTACATATTTTATTTAAGCAGCACCTTTATCTATATTTGTCATACACATGTTAATTAATTCCAAATTTGAATTGTACTATGTATCTGTTCCTTCTCCTCTTTAACATATCATGACTAGAAAAGTTGGCTGTGGTAGTTGGAACATAGTCTCTGTCTGGTTCTTACTCACTCAGTGATATATAATTAGGGTAAGAACAAATTATTCTGGTTCTCTGATTTAGGTGATATTTCTAAAAATAAAGTTTGAACCAGAAAGTGGCAGATTAGCATAGCACATTGGTCCTGACACCCTATTGAGAAAGTTATTCACTGCAGCTTGCAAACGGCTCAATTCAACATAGACTTGATTTTAACTATTCTTATGCCGGATTATTGACATTGGTGGTCTTGATCATTACAGCAACATAGTCAGAAAGAACTGTGATTTTTACAAACAGTAAGGATGTCCATTTTTGGCTTCTATGTTAGAAAGCAGAGTGTGCCAACAACATGTAGTGTCGTTTTTTCCAGATTTTCACAAAAGAACAGGATTAGTTCCTTTGCTATGTTGGGTTACTGCCAATTAAAAGATTCCCTTTAGAAGGTTTGTGAAGATAAAAAAATATGCTTATAAACTAGAACATTCTATAAACAGATGTAACACTTCTCTTTCAAGTCAGTCTAATTTATAGACCTTGCTGATTATACAGATTCTGAAATACATTGACACATACATTATTTATATTCTAAAATATAAGGTTCAATGTAAAAAAAAAAAACGTTTGATTTATTATGACTGTTGGTTTGCATCAGGTTTAAAGCTTAATAAATCTGCTACAAACACAATTAATGCAATAAGATCAGTTCATAAACTGGACTTTCACATTTACCTAAAATTCCACCAGTTACTTCACCTGTTTTATAAAGCATATTTACCCTGTCCAGAGACATTCAGCCATATTTTAATCATTACCTTCAATGGGAAATGCAGGCTACTGTAATCTTCGCCCTATTTATAAATGAACCAGTGTTACATTCACCAAACATTTTGAACCATTCAAATTTGCCATGTTTCCAAGGAAGTTGCAGTGCTTTATGTCAATATCTGCAGAAGATTCGCTATGGATTAACTTGATGATCTTATTTGCAGTTAGTGGGATCCACACATACTAATTTTGCCAGCCAGCTTTATAAAAATGAGTGATAGCCTGATAATTGTACTGTACTTACTTTGCAATAAAAAATTAACATGCAAAAAAAAAATAAAAAATGAGTGAATGTTATCATGTTTCTCTGTTTCATAGGTAACTTATTATCTTGCTCTAGCTGCCATGGAGGCTAAACAATGAACTTAAAAATTAAAAATGTTGTCTTTTTATTCTTCTGATAATCTACAAAAATCTTAACTTGTCTAGGAACTTTATAAAACCCTTTCACATAAACCAATCCATGAAAATTATGCAATTATTGGTCAGTGTCCCGTCAAAAATGCACATGGAGTATTCATATCAACACTTACTTTTATGAGGCTATGCACAGGAAGATCTCTTGTCTTTTCTCATTGTGATCACTAGTTCACTGTAAGTGCTTTGTCTTGAAGTCTCCTAATTGCTAGTGCTAATTGTTTAATAAAACATATTTTTAGCTGTATTTGGTAGGGACGCACAGATACCAAGTACCGTACTTGGTATGTGTACAAATACAGACACTTTTCCAGCTCCAAGACTGGAATAGAGAAAAATTCATAACTTAGGAGGCAGTTGTCACTTTTAAGTCACATACAGGTGTACTCACAGATACCAATTACTGATACATTTGTGTTTTATTGTCATGTGACAGTTTTTCTGAAGACTACTGATTTCAGACTAATGACTTCAGGACAGTGGTGGAGTGCCAGTGCCAGGTCCCAACTGTAACCACTGTAACTCTGGTAGTTCTCATGTAAATTCCAAATATTGGCACTGGTATCTGTGCATCCGTAGTACTTGGATATCACTACGACCAAAAGCAAGGACTTTTTTTTTGTACATAAGCATTTGTTGCTCTTTTCTTAGTCCCTATGCCATGCAGTTTACTAGAGATGGTTAGAGCAATCAGACTGAAAACTCTCTGTAGTAAGAGATGTGTATAGCTATCACTGGTAACAGTGCACAGTGAGAGATATGACTGCAGTTATTGAAAAACACTGCGCTTCAGTGACTTTTCCATAATACAAAATCATCTGCACTCCATACAGCATACAGACCTTAATGGAAGGTTGGTGCTTGAAGTGAAAGCACAGAGGCGCCGTGTCAGATACAGTCCATAATAGAAGTCACCAGCACTCGATGATATGTGCAAGAAGTAAAGCACTTTTTATTAAATTATCACATGCGTCATACTGCCAATGTTTCCGGGCCACACAGGGTCTCTTCTTTAGGGTGACATGGTGACACTATGTCGCCCAGAAGAAGGGGCCCTGTGTGGCCCCAAATCGTTGGCTGTATGATGCATGTGACAATTTAATAAAAAGTGCTTTACCTCTTGCAAATATCATCGAGTGCTGGTGACTTCTATCAGTGACTTTTCCCACACATACTTGGCATACAGTGTGCAGAACACATGTGGGCAAAGGACTATTTCCTTTTCTACAGAGAGTAGCTTGTCAAGCAGAGACAGGCATTTCAAAATTGCAAGTGCTTTCACATTGCCTCCATAGGCACCTCTGCATTACTCAGGTATTGTAAATTATGTTCCAAACTGTGCCATTGCTTTAAAAGATTCCCCTGCTGATCATTCTAAAGTGATGAGTACCCAGATCTTGGAGACAGAAGAGTTACCTGTGCTGTATGGAACATCTAGTCTGCCATTGCAGTCCTTTTTCAGAAAATGCTAATTTCTTTGTAGTCAGTCATTCAGTGGCCTTGGTACTTTGTAAATCATAGACCTGGTACAAGCATGCAGGTCAAGTGCTCTGGATTCACCTTTTCTGCATACTTGTTTCAGGTCAGTAACAGCAAGACAACTAATGTGTTCAGAAGGAGGTTAGCAAAAGCTGTTTGGATCATTTTCTTAGTACAAGTTTCCTTTCATTCCCATGTAAACCCTAACAATGAACTTCACCTATTTGCTTTCTTTGACTTTACAATTAAAAGCATTTTGGTATATCTGTTAATTTTCTTGCAACTAATGCACTGTTATCAGCCCTGGACAGATTACCTATGTGAATGGTAGACACCTACCCCCTCTGTTATGCAGATGATGGGGGTGGGGGAGTCCTAACATACTTCCTGTCCTAGGGTGACATTGCTGTTCTTTTATAGATACAATACAGTGAGTGAACATTGTTATCCTAAAAGAAGACGTGGGTTACTGGCAGAATTACTAGGTGAAAATAAAGAAAGCCTATGTAGCCACCACATCTAAGGACTGTTAAGTTGGAATATATTTGCATTTTTGTTCTTGGGTTTAGAGTAGAAGCTTACTCATAACCCAGAGTGACTTACCTGGAAATTCTGTACCAGACATTCTCTTGAAATCCAGCCCCTGAACTTTAAGAATTTTTTTGTGTATATTGTCTTCATGGTCAAGTTTCCTTTATTAAAATTACAATATTCTTAATTGTACTTCAGGAGTCCTCTTAGCCATCCTTACTTATATAATCATTGCGAATTGTTTCTGCTGTCCTCTATGGTATTAGCCATTTTCATTGGGTATCAAAAATCAGACATTTCAGAACTGCATAAATTGAAAGATGCCTAAACTAGATTTTATACTAACAAGTTTGCCATTTCTAACCTAATAAGATTAGATTAAGGAGAAATTATGGTTTCATTCAATGAACATATATTTGTATTGTAGTGTTTATCTTAAAGCTGATCTTTGGGCAAAAAGCTAAATACGCAGATTGAATACATATATGAGAGCCGTGGTTCCCTTTCCAATGATTCAGTAATACGTCAGTAATATCCTTTCTTACAAACTGCACCAACACATATTATATATTTTGTTTTTTAGAGGACAGGTAAGGCTATATATTTATATCACATATGTGCACATAAGCCCCTCAGTTAGGACAAATACAATATAAAAAAAGCGAAAAAAACTTACAGAAAACCCTTTTTCCCAGTTTTGATTTGTAGTATATTTTTAGAAAAATAGCACAGCTAAAAAAAATGCATCAAATGCATTCATTTATTTGTCCTTTATATGGAAAAACCTCACATCCTGAGGATTTTAGAAATGTTTGTGTACTTCTCAGCCTAAAACTAAAACCTAACATTTGAATCTTGTTTCTCTAAAAGCTAAAGCTAAAAGTGGTCACTTGGCATACAATGTCACTGTCACTAACAGGGTTATTCACTAAAGGGTGAATTGTTTGGAGAAGGCAGGAGAAGGGAACAATCTAGGAAAACATAGCTGAGCTGGAAAGTGAGCTGAACTGGAGAATTTTTCCAAACCAGCTATTTTGGCTAGATTATTCACTTCTCCTGTCTTCGCCAAACTTCACAATTTTGTGACTAACCCTGTAAGTGTTGCACTTAGTGACAGCGACATACTTTGAACATCACTGTCATGAGGGGGTTAAAAAGAAAAATACCAGATACCAGAGGTATACCAAATACCAGAGGTTTCTCCTCATTGTTTTAGGGGATGTATTTAGGGTTACTGGGGTGAGAGTCCCACGAGATCCTCAATATGTGTTGCTGAATTGCCCGATTCCAGCACTGTCTAAAGCTTTGGATAAATTAATTACTTTCTTTTTGTTGGCAGCCAAAATAACCATAGCTAGGGCCATTCCACTTGGTTAAACAAAAAAATTTCGTGGCTTACGGTCCATGAGAAACTTCACAGCATCCTCCAAGATACTAAAAAAAGCTTTGAATTAACCTGGACCCCCTTATATACAGGGGTGCTGGAAACCGGGTAATTTTCATTGAACAATTTTTCTGGAATTTTTCTCTGGGGACTATGTTTAATGTTTAAGTAGATGTTGGGCTATTTGGTCGGGGATGGAGCTACTCTTTTCTGACTCTTAAGCTGTTCTGCGTCCTTTTAGCATCTATTTCCTTTTCCTTTTTTTGTCTGTCTTTTTTTTTTCAATATGCTCGCATACGTGAGCTGTTTAGTGCATTGATGTTGGACAGAAAGTCTTCTTCTATTTATATAGACTATGGAAAAAAAATTCCAGCACAAGGGGCGAAGGGGGTTCTTCACAGTAAGATCAGTTAGGGTCTGGAACTCACTGCCACAGGCGGTGATTTCAGCAAATAATGTGGAATTGTTCAAGAAACTTTTGGACGATTTCTTAAGGGACCGTAATATACAGGGGTACGGGTACTCCTAGAATGAGATCCTAATAGGTTGGACTTGATGGACTAATGTCTTTATTCAACCTCAAATACTATGTAACTATGTAATAACCTTAGTTACAATGATCCTGCAGCATTTCAGGGTCAGAAGTCACTAAAGGTTTTCTGATCACTCCAACAAACGATCAGAAACATGCAACATTCTTTCAGCAAAATAAACATGTATCAAAAGGTTTCTATTGCTGAAAGTGTAAGTGAAAAAGCCGGTATACATCCGGATTTCCCGATCTATATCAGCTGTCAGTGACGGCTAGAGCTGTAAATGCGGCTCTGCTCTCACTGTCAGACACCCGATTCCTGTAAGTGATCGGGTGTCTGAAAAAGCTTAACTCTTTCATTAAGGCCTGGTTCACACCTGGGCGTTTTACAGCGCGTTCCTACGCGCTGTAAAACGCTCAACATGTGAAAACTAATAATTGCCTATGGGCATGGTTCCCACCTGGGCGTTTTACAGCGCGTAGGAACGTGCTGCAAAACGCCCTATGCCCAAAGAATTACGGGAGCTTCTTTGGGGCGTATTTCCCGCGCGTATCCATTAGGATACAGCCGAATAGCCCTCGGAAATCGCGGTAAAAATGTGCGGCAAACACGCATATTCCGAACGCCGTAGGTGTGAACCCAGCTTAATAGATGCCTCAATACTGAGGCATCCATTAATTAATGGTAACGGCTGATTCTCAGTGGTTACCAGCATTACAAAGCCCCAAATAGCTGATCACATACAGTGTACATGAGCAGTCATTTGGGCACTTTGTGGCGGGACATACAGTATACATCTCCCGTTTTGAAGGGGTTACATTGTATTTGACCTTTTGCATTGAAATTTGAGAAAATGACTCTATGTTTGTTATCTCTTCTCATTCACACAGTATACCTGAAAATAATTGAGAAAAAAAAAATATTTTGTCACTTTTATATGTTTTGTTGCAGCAGGAGAAATTTTTCTGAGCGTCTTCAAATTTATTTTGCAGATCATAACAAAAACAGCCAGCACAGTATATACAGGGTTAACACAAATCTATCACAACCCCTCCTAACATTCGAAAGAAGGAGAAACCAAGTCGAAATGTTAACCCTTAAAATACCAAGTAGAAACCCTGACCCAAGAAAAAGCAATTTAAACTGCAAGAAGAATTTTTTAATATAATCTTTTTAAAATATTTTCTAGCTTATGTTAGGTAAATGGGAATATGTAACATATATAAAATAGGTGTTATCCCAATTTGGCTGTGAAAGTAGACATACACTTAAAGCCCTCACCTTTATACAATTTGACCAGTGGCACAACAGCTTAACAGTTTCGCAGTAGCACACTACATTTTCTTTGAAAGTATAATTAAATGGCAAAAACACTTCAAAACCACAATCCCACATTCTCTAAACACCCTCACATCTCTGTATTTTCAATTATTCCCACCAAAAATTCAAAATCTATTCTTCCGGTATGTATTTGGTAGAAATTGGCTTGCATCAGGACTGTGCACCAGCACAAGATTTGTAGTGTGGGCCTCTTTTTGCCATTGTAGTCTGCAACCTCTGCGTACAGTGACGCAGCTATGGTAAAAATAACAGCCATTTGAGTAACAAATGCATGAGAAAGAACATGACTCTACACCACAGAGCTTGGTGGGAGAAGCACTTCAATGAGAAAAGGCACAGCAAAAGTTATGTCATCGTCTTTCCTCAAGGCTGCATAGCAGCAACTTTCTTTTAGAGTGCTGCTAATGCACTGTTTTTCTCCCCCTCCTCCTTAAGGGCACATAGTAGCTATTTTATTTTGAGAATTGGTAATGCACCCTTTTACTCCTCCTTTTCCACTTTTGCTAATCCTGCTATATGAGGAGGATTGACGAGGGACTGGCATTAAAGAGGAGTTTATCAAAAATTTAAAAAGGCTGTCCGTGGCATTGGTATGTTCTCTTAGGTCAAAAAAATCACATACTTTATATTCCCCAAATCAGGCTCATATCACAAGTGGTACATCGATCTGAAAACATAGCATGATTTTATGCCTAGTATACTGACCTATACCACATTCACTGTGGTGATGCACAATCCCCACCCCCCTCTGATGATACACCAGACATAGCTTCATACATAGCAGATACCATCCTACTGACTTTTTCAGTCACTGCTATTAAAGACTTAACAGCTTTGAAATTGCAAAACAATACCGGCGCTTTCAAATCCAAAAAGAGCCCAGCAGTAAAAATACAGCAAACACGATGGAGGCAGCTCCCACAGATTAGATGGACCACCAGTCTATGAGAAAAGGAGCAAAAGTGCGCCTCCATAGTAAAAAGCATTTTTTCTGATGAAGGGGGCGTGCCCCAGAAACGTGTAAACCATTTATCAATACAGGGATCGAGGTAACTGGTGTTTTACATCGCTCCAGATTCTCCCTGCCTGGGGTTCCGTCCTCTCACCTTATTCTACTGGTTTTCATTCTACCGAACTGTTGTAAGTACAGCCTTAGAGCTGCGTGTTTTTACTATTAAATAAAATTTTTACACTATGAAGGCGCTCTCTTTTGTTCCTTTTCTCACTTAACAGCTTCCATCACTACACAGGAAATCACAGTCTATTCACATCTTATGCTTGAACAAGAGCCCTGGTCCTGACAGGTACAACAATGCTTTTTATAAGCCTTGGCCCCTATATTGGAAACTTTATTATTATTATTTTATTATTTAATGATGTCCCAGACTGCTGACTGCCAGTTTATAGAACAAGCACAGGAGGATTATTTCACACTAATTTTTTAAGCCTGAAAGAATAATTGCAAGCAGGCTCACCGGGCATATTCCTAATCTCATTTGTAGGTAACCTGTGGGCTTTGTTCTACATAGGAAAGCATAAGACAATACCCTTAAAACCTTGACCTTTATCAAATACGCTTAGATACACAATACCCCCCTTTGTCTGTTTTTTTAATACAGGACACGTTATGACATTGACATATAGGGGTCTCACAATTCTTGATCAACCAGATTATGGCTCTATACTATCATCCAGCTGCCAGAATACATGTCAGTGGTATTTTATCTGCCTGATATGTCATCCTTTGCCGTCCTTGGGACAATATGCCTATGAGCCAATAAATACGTTTTTTTTTTGGACACATTTCTTTGGTGTGCTGGTGACACCTTCTATCTACAATTGTATTTTATCTGATCCAACCTGTGCATGCTTGTTCCCAGCCGTGCCTGCATGTGGCCGCGTGCATCCATAGACACACACAGCCCTGTGGCAGGCCACACTTATCCTCTCAGCACAGCCGCTTACAGTTAGTTAAAAATAACAATTTTGCCATTCCTGGTTTAGTAGGCTTTCAAAAATGATGATCTGACCCCATTTTGTCTCCCTGTTTTAAACAGTCCCAATTTCTATGCCTTGTACATTTTTGCTCACCTTTGAACAGCATTATTCAAATACATTTGGGCCAAAAAACATCCTAGACTGTGATATGATGTTTTAGTTAAAACTGTTACTTTCAGTGATGATAGTGAGTCATTTGTTTCTTTTCACAGAATCAAGCGAGCAAACCAACTATCATCACTGTACTAGAGTCAGGACTGTAAGTTTCCACACATGGGCTATCCATCATTAAAAGTCATTTATTGGTGAATGTCAAAAATGTTTTTTTCTTGTAGTTCAACTTTAAATACTATCTATGGAGTCAGGAAAATATGTCTTCCTTTTACTGTAAAATATATAAACATAAATCTGAAGTTTTGGACTAAATCTGCCTTTAGTGGGTCATTTTTAGAACTTTGGCCTACGAAAGATTATTGAAATACTGTACAATATAACCTTCATTTTAAAAGGGAAAACAATGAGGTATGTGATTTTAACTCCGAGGACTAAAAAGAGATTGTTAAAATGCAGCCCATGCAGTCTTCAATATTCTACAATATTCGTTCTATTTTATTGTGAAAAATATACACTTTATACTGTTTGTCTTCAAAAGCTGCATGAGGTATGTGATTTTGCAAACAAGGCCTATAAGAGATTGTTAAAATACTGTCTATGCAGTTTGTACAATATTTCTTTATTTATAATGTGAAAACAATGCACTTCATTGTATTTTTTAGCCTCTAGTGGTGCATGAGGTGTGCAATTTAGCAAATGCAGCCTACAACAGATTGTTTAAATATTGTTAATGGAGTCTGTACACTATTCCTTTCTTTTTAGTGCAAAATATACACGTTATTGTGGATATTTGACCTGCACAGCTTGTCATTTTTAAAATATTGCCAATTTTTGATGCTTTCCATCAGGGATGCACCGCTACCAAGTACCGTACTCGGTACAAGTACAGATACTTTACCAGCTCCAGGACTAGGCTAGAGAAAAATTCAAAAGTTAAGAGGCAGCTGTCATTTGTAAGGAGCACACGGAGCTCCTGGGATTAGTACAACTCTGTTTAAATGTATGATTTTGTTTTTATAAATGTATATAAGTGATGCACCGATACCATTTTTACAAGTACTGATACTTGCCTAAGTACTTACAACTACAAGTACTCATACATTGTTGTTTATTGCCATGTGACAGTTTTTCTAAAACAATACAGACTAATGATTTCAGGACAGTGGTGGAGCGCCAGAGCTAGTTCCCAGCTGCCGCTACTGCAACACTGGTAGTTCTCATGAAAATGCCACGTATCGGCACTGGTATCTGAAAAGTATCGGTGCATCCCTACTTTCTATGTAGTCAGCATCCTGAAAACTTAAAAGCATCTGTGTCTGATTGTGGAGGTGGTTATCTTTGTAGGGTAATTGGCTTTGCCAATTTATGTCAGAGTTGACCCCTAATTACTGGTGATCTAATAACTGGTAGGGAATATTAAAAAAAGTAGCTAGAGAGGTGCAGGAGCACAGATCCACAGAATGGATAGGGGAAAACTGGCAGATTCTTGCACTGCAGGCCCTCAGGTACAGCTTTCTCTTCAGCGAAGAGAACAGTGTGCAGCAGAGTGACATAACTCACTCTAAATTTTGTAAGACTAGCAGTAAAAGTCACAGTGCCTTAGATTTGACACTGTAGGAGCACTACAATATAGAGGCAGCAGGCACAGGAAATGCACCACTTGGTAAGAGAGCAAATATTATTATTTTTTTAAATTTAATTCCAGTTTAATGTTAGTACCATGAAACTGTAAACTCAGAATATATAAAGTGTACTTTGATAAAGCAAAAACAGTTTATAAAATTGACAACATTTACAATAAACTGGTCTCTGTCATCTATTTGTAGGGTTTTTTTATAATACCCTTGGTAATAATGTTTTATTCCTAGGAAAATAGGAAGTTAACTTAGGTTCTCACTGCACTAGAACAGCTTGACTTCCACAGAGTGCTGAAAAAGAAAATCACTGCCCAAGGGAATTTACATTTCTATACCTCCACATGTCCTTGTAGAGACACCTGCAGAATATGTATAACTGATTTAACATATGTAACGTCCAAGGGTAGATCATATAAGCATCTCTGCATAATAGTTTTGGAAGGGGCAATCAACCAAGTTACTAGAAAGATCTACAAAGTTCTATTTTCTGAAATCAACATTAAAGAACTTTAAATTAAATGTCAAATGGATACCTAATTAAAGGAGTGGTATTACTCAGCTTAAAATGTCATGTTTCAAAGGCATTTTCATGCTGAATAAATAAAAGAACCGTACGCTTTGAAGAACTTAGGTCACGGACAGGTTAGAAATAGCCTTTAGGGATTTTTACCAAGGTACCTAGCTTCAGACAGAAATTTCTTAAAATCTTATTGTTTAATTATTTAAAAATATATTCTATAGAGATCATAAATGTTTTATGACAAAGAACGGATGTGCAACCTTTGTATGGTTAATGTATCTTGGCAAAACAATGATGTGCTAGACTACCTCTAGTACCTCCAGTAATAGAAAATAATCACTATTAAAGGAGAACTATGAGGTGAGTGCTTTTCACTCACCTCATAGTTCTAGCCGACCTGTGACAATGAGACTGTCACAGGTCGGCTCAGTAGATCTGGAGGTGAGCGAACACATACCGGCGTTCGCTCACCTCTCGATCCTGTCACGTCTCTCTGCCGTGACAGGGGAGGGGCTAGATTACCCCCTCCCCGATCCACCAGCGCTGACTGGTGGATCGGACGGGGGAGGGGGCAGGTACAGATGGCTCTGCCTCTAGATAGCCAGAGCCAGCTGTCAGTCACGCAGCTGGGTGGATCCCGGCACAATTGTCGGGATCCTCTTCAGCTGCGGCGTCTCAGTATACCGCGAGCAGCAGCTCGTGGTATACTGTGGCACCTCAGTATACCGCGAGCTATAGCTCGCGGTATACTGAGCCTAGGGTGACGGGAGGACGCTAGTTTGTGTCCTCCCGTTACCCTAAGGAGAACTATGGGGAAAAGACTTAACCCCATAGTTCTCCTTTTAAAGCTAGGATTGTCAGTAGAATGTTTCCTCACATTTCAAAATTGAAGTGCAACTGAAGCCAAAACCTTTTTTTAGTTTTGGATAAAGTGGAGAGGGATTAGAACACCAGCCAGGTTTATTGTTGTCACCCTCTCTATTTGTTCTGGTTTTGTTTTTGAGTTGACCAGAACATGAATAGATGGATTGTTTTGAAATAGGGACACGCTGACAACCAGTGATTCCCTCACTTTGGAGTGATTTTCTCTCACTTCCTGTTGTGGCTTTAGGTTAGGAAGTAAAGGGAAATCTCCCTAATAGGACAAATAGGGGTTATAACCCTCCATTACTCTACCCAAAGATTAAAAAAAAATGCCTTCAGTTCTACTTTATTGCACATAGTATGTTTAGTATAAAGTATATGCAGTCTAAAAAAAGCCATTAAGCATTAATTACAAATTTAGGAAGTCTTATAGCTGCAGTGGAATAACAGTAGTCACCGATGCCTAACAAGAACAGTGACGTAATTGTGACTACTCATCGACATCACAGCACATAACGCAGTGATTTCATTCAAAAGCACACAATGATGTAATTGTGTCTTGCATGGTGTGGTTGCTTACTGCAGCTATCTTAAAATTTTCAAAGTGGCTTGGGGTCTACTTCTGTAACCCATGTGGACTCTATTGTCACTTCATTTAATAAATGCTTATCATGCCATTTCAAATTAGGCAGCTATGTATTTACATACTAAGGATGCCAGATACACATGGATTCTACCTTCAGCTGAAAGTACAATATAACATTTGTAATACAATAGTAAAGAAGTTTATATTTCATGACTGAAAATCACCAAATGCCAAATGCCAAAAGACCCTTACGTAATTAAACTACATTTGGTTACCCTGATTTTGGGTGCCCTTCTTTTTAATACCGCCAAAAATAAAATAAAAGCAATGTTTCCCAGTTGAATGTAAATTTCAGATCATAGATTGATCTCGATCTACTTGTGTCTTTTTTCAACCTAACTATGCAACAGCCACAGAATGGTCTAAAAAATATTATACGGGTTAGAGTGCCACATATGATGCAAGTCCAGTAAATCACTTATGGTGGCACTCCCTAGTGGAGTGGCACACCCAAGGCATGGAGTGTAAGCACCAGCCAGTTTTCCCAATTCACTCCCACTATACCAGGGAGTGAATGGGGAACTAGGACACTACGATGTGGAGACAGAACAACAGAGAAGTACTGGAGAATGGTCTTGTGCAGGCTGAGGTCAGCAACAGACAAGGCAGCAGAGTGAGCAAGTACAGATGGATAGTTGGGTCCAGGCAGAGGTCAGGCCTGGTTCTCACCTGTACGTTTTGTAGCGCGCTCTACGAACGCTCAAACATAAAAATCCCATTGTTTTCTATGGGTATGTTTCACACCTTGCCGTATTTCAGCCCGTCTGAACACGCTACAAAACGGCCTACGCCTGAAAAGGTACATGAGCTTCTTTGCGGCGTTTTTGTTGCACGTTTCCATTGGGATACAGCCAAGTAGCCCTCGGAAATGCGTGTTTGTCACAAAACGCGTGACAAACGCGCATATTCGATACGCCTAGGTGTGAACAGAGCCTTAGTAAAGGACAAGCTAACAGAGTAGGCAAATGCAGGTAGATAGCTAGGTCCAGGCAGAGGTCAGTAACAGGCATGGCAACAGTGTAGTCAGATTCAGGCAGATAATCGTAGGCAGGCAGCAAGCAGATGAGTGGTCAAGTCAGTCCGGGTCAGCAGCAAAAAGGCAATTCAAATGTATAAAGTTATCTCACAACACACTGGGGAACTGGCAAGCAGCCCCAGCACCAGCCATTTCTAGGGCTGGTGCTTAAATACACCTGGATAAGGAGACACACCCAGCAGCACTTGAAGGAGCACAAGAATTCCTGGGACAGATTCTGCAAGCACCATTAGAAGTACAGGCAGAAATCCTGTGAGTATTATTAGCAGTCCTGGCAGGGATTCTTCGAATCCTATTAACATGACTGGAGGTACTATAAGAAAATCTGTATTGCACATGACAGGAGGTCACACGAAAAATCCTTTAACAGTCCTGTTATTGAACAAGTACTCTCAAGTGCTCCCAATTACCTGCAGACAGAAAATGTAATAGGGCAACTAATGAATATTTCAGAAATATGATTGTGCTGGACAGACAAAAACCCTTTGTCACATGCAGATTTTTCAGCCTACCTATCCAATGACTGAAACAACCAGATGGTTGAGGGGACTGAATACTAGCTAGTGATCATCACAGGATACCTTGCGCAACATGGCCCAGCACACTCCTGGAGACTTCCCACATGCTGCAGCAATACAAGTTTTGCAGCAGCATCTGTTGAGTTGAGATTCTCTGGTTTGCTCAAAGGCATCCTATCAGTTCCCCTCATGCAAACTGGGACATATGGCAGCTTGTCTACTGGATTAGTTACAACACAAGAGAAAGGGCTTGGAGGATCTCTGACAGGGGGCACGTGGAGGTGGGTCCTCCATAAACATACAGTATGTCTCACCATATATGTCCTTTCCCCTAATTTGCATAAGATCAAATTTTGAATTAATTCCTTTACAACAATGTATTTTCAGTGCTGGTTGTGGCCTTTTTACAGCAATAGTTTTAGTTTGTTCCCTCCCTGCTGTTTTCTGGCTCTCTGTAGGCTTGATCCATTGACTCCAATTCCATAGCTAGGCACTCCACCCCTAGTGGCATTACGAGGAATGGATGAAAAGCTGGGCCAAATGCAATGAAGAGGTAGTTTGGCTGTTGAATAGAGCTCATATTTCTTCAAGTGTCCTCAGGTGTGAAATATGTAGACTGTTTTTCCTAGTCATTGATAATAGTGATGTGGTGTTTAATTTTACTCGCACCTATATACTGTAGACAGAGTGGAACTACAATGCATTTGTATATGTTATCATTACATTACAGAAATAATTGCTGTCTCTATGTGACAAAGGTATAGGTAAGAAATAGAATTAACAGGCTTCTTAAAGCAGAACTATGAGGTGAGTGATTTACACTCATCATCATAGTTAGAGCCGACTTGTGACATTGAAACTGTCACATGTCGGCTCTATTGATTAGGAAATGAGCAGGCACATACCGTTGCTCGCTCACTTCCCGTTCATCTCCCTGCAGAGGGTGGTGACTGTTTGTCAACCGCTCCCCGCAGGGATTCCCCCGAACTTGCTCCGATCCTCCAGCGCTGACTGGGGGAACGAACGGGGAGGGGGTGGGGACACCCCCTCCCTGTCCGTTCCCCCAGTCAGCGCTGGAGGATCGTCCGATGGATCATCCGATAGGTAGGCAGAGCTAGATAGGCAGAGCCTGCTGTCAATCAGCCAGCTTGGTGGATCTCAATAGTATTGTTAGGACCTGTCACGCCTGCGGCACTCTCAGTATATAGCGGGCAATAGCCCACTATATACTGAGCTTTGGGTCACAGGAGAATGTTAGTATATGTCCTCCCATGACCCTGACGGTAACTATAGGATAAAAAGGTAAATAGTTCTCTTTTAAAGGCTAAGATTACCTTTCTGACCATGTTTCAGGTTACACCCATATTTAGGCCACCACAGCAGAGGGACTTGCTATTCTCGATGGAAGTACGGTAACGTAACTGCATTTGTAGTCCATTCATTCTTCGTCCTGTCCAGGAGGAAGAGTCTGCAGGAACCAGAGATTTGCAACTGCGATCCACTGATCATGGTTGCAATGCTTTACGGGCTCCAATGCAAAAAATAATAAATGCACATTTTTTTCTTTTATGAAGAAGTGTACATTTATTATTATTTTTTTAGAAGGTGCATTTTCATTTTAAAATCCATTTACCTGGCAATATTCTTAATTCACTTTTGCAATGCAATTTTCAGCAGAAAAATCACACGCATATGGGTTATATATTGTCCTTTAAAAAAAAAAAGCAAATGTGTACATAAAGCAGACCTGTGAAAAAATGTTGAAGACCCAGTAAAAAACAATTTTACATACTAAGGGACATCATTATATCAGTGTGTTTTGGAATAAAAAAATATGAAAAAAAAAATGCTGAGCACTGTGACCTGTTTTTTTTAATGCATTTATTTACAGTAATCAGGATATTTTTATTCAGTACTCTGTGGACTTTCAGTCTAAGAGGATTCTCAAGTATTAACCAGGCAGAAAAAGTGATGATGATAAAATAAAACTTTTGTCGTTACTTTAAAATTCTTTACTCTTGGTTGAGTTAATTGAGAGACACGGCTGTTGATTGAAGATCAACCATATACAAGTGAGTTTTACAGTGAATCCTGATCTATTTATCAAGGAGACATATGCACTCATTGACTGAGAGATTATAAAGATCCATGGCATGGTAAGGCAAACCCTGACCATCCAGCTGTGGTGAACCAAAAATCTCATTATGCATCTGCCTCATGCCTGTGGCTGACTTAGTCTTGCAATGCCTAATGGGGTTTGTAGGGACACTACAGCTGGAGGGATAAAGTTTGCCTACATCAAACAAAAAAGATTCGGGCCGCCTATTTAGTATAGGCAGTCCAAGGGTTAATTTACTGACCTGGACAGACCATAAGTGTTGAAGTTATTTGAAACATAATTTATTCAAGTATCAAAACAAAAAAGAAAAAACAAACATGGCCAATCCCTTTTTATCGACCAGTTAAAAACAGAGTAGAAAAAAAAAACCCAGAGCTGACTGTTGCTTTCGTGGCCTTTTATATTGTAACACCTCCGTCAAGGCTTATGACAGTTTCCCAGTTGAGTGTAGCAGTTATTTAGTGCATTGGATGTCCTTTCCGTATATAATTAACTCGGCCCGTAGATTAATACTTTGTTAGTTCTTTTTGGTAACATATAGTTTTCAACCCGTTAGTTTCCAGGGTATTTATCTCCGCATATCACAGGGTATTAGCTTTTTCCTTTGCTTATTTTTAGTTGTATTATCCTCCTGTAGTTTAGGTTTTGCTTCTAATCGTTCTACTTCGGGTTTTGGAAGTAAGCTATTTCCTTGCGGAGAAAGCCAGAAACTGGGCAGGTTTTATGATCAAATACAAATTTGAGTGTTTTTCATCTGACCTAAAAGCCAGAAATATTGTACATATTCCATGCACGCAATTACCGGGCAGCAATTTCAAGCATAATAACCGGGCAGAATTTGTCATGAAATAAAAACTAGAGTGTATTATTTATGAGACAAAAGCCAGAAATATTGTGCAGGCTCCATGCAGACTATGACCCCTTTTTTAATAGGTAGCAATTTCAGAAGCGGAGACCGGGTAGATTTTATCATGAAACAAAATTACAGTGTATTATTTCAAAGACAAAAGCAAGAAATATTGTACAGACTTCATGCACACTATGTAAGCAGCTTAAGTAGACAACATCTTAGGAGGTACTCCTCTAAGAGTATCATGTAATCAAACGCTTAACATCCAGAGTGGATAGCGCTTACCATAAGTAGCCACTTTGGATGAATAACGAAATTCAATTCAATAGGAATACTACATTACAAAGAGTTACGTTTTATTGGAAATCAAATTTCTACGTTCATCCAGCTCTGTGTGTACTATCTTATGATGTGCTATTGATGATCTAGTTATACGGATATTTATTAAGGTGAGCCTTTCCTTATAAGTGTGCTACTTTGTATCCAAACAGTTACACTTAAATGTGATCAGCAGCAAGAATACCACTATCTGGAAATGGTAATGAAATGGGAAAGATCCACTGTCAGTAAAGCAGGGAAGAGGTGTGTCAGCAGCAGTCTTAAAATGGCAATACAAGCCTGCTGTGTGTTGGCATGGCATCCTGTAACTTCTAGTAGTGATCCCAGGAATGCAAACTGACCACAACAGCACAGATCTGCTTCCATGCTTTGAAACAGCAAGCAAAGGGAACTAGCAGGACCACAAGGTATTTAGCATCTACATACAGATTTATAACATGTAAAAAGTATATGAATAACCCAATACATTTAATGAATCTTAATTTTTGGATTATCATACACTTGAAGCCAGTTTAGGGAGCTGTCCTTCTAGCTGTCTGTTTAGTTTTTTGGGCTCCATACATTTTGCTCTTAGAAGTGGCAGCATAATCCACTTGTATATGATTGATCTTCAATCAACAGTTGGTTTTTCAATGAAGAAAAGAAAAAAAACATTCTTTTCTTTTTTTTTTTTTAATATAACTTTGGCAGATGTGACAGGCAGGGTGGATGATAAAAAACAGAAATAGCATCAGTATTATTATTATACAGGATTTATATAGAGCCAACAGTTTGCCCAGCGCTTTACAATAGAAGGAAGACATTACAGTACAATTCAAGACAAGATAGTAAGGAGGGCCCTGCCCGTGAGATCTTACAATCTAAAAGTTATTGACTTAGACCCATGTACCAAGTGGGGGGGGGGAGGGGGGCTGCACAAATGTACACTATGTATGGTACATTAACATTTACACTTGACAAGATGGCTCAGTGGGCTGTAAAACACAAGTACTGTCCTTTGCAATAACTGTTCCTTTATGTTTAAGCAGTGAAAAACACCTGCCTACATGGTGAAAAGACCCAAAAGCATGCCTCAGAGTGAACTTAAAATCAACTCATAATTAGCTTTCATTGCCTAATAGCAGCGTATGTGGAGGTCTTCCTGGGCATTACAACCAAAATTCCTGTACAAAGCAATATTATAAATTGAGTTTGGTGGCCGGTGTATACAGAATTTTTCCTCAGAATTTGTTCAATACGGGATTCTTATACAAAATATTACTTTGTATTACCTTTTCTGTGGTTGCCCAGCCTCATGCCTCCTTGTGCTCTATTTACCCAATATAACTAACACCAGTGCACTCACGCTTTCTCTAACTTGAAGACTGGGAGACTGTCAGGCTTTCTTTGTGTCAGCTTGGGCACAATTTACTCCAGGCTTCAAGTTTCTTGTCCTTGTAAATATAATGTTATTAGACAAGGTCGGGTCTCTTTTACACTGGTTCATATATATGAACTTGCAGTAGCTCTTAAGCCAAGCTAAACTCTCAAGCAATATTATCACATGCAATAATAGTGTTTTAGAAGCTGATTTATTTTGCTTTATGTTCTGTTGTAGCTTGAAGAGCTTGTTTTTATTTGTGTGTTGCAACTGGTTTATCTTTTAGTTTGTGATTCCTTAACCACTTCAAGACCAGGTGTTTAGACCCCCTTCCTGGCCAGGCCATTTTTCAGTGTTCAGCGCTGCAGTACTTTGACTGACGTTTATTCCGTCATGCAACGCTGTACTGAAATGAATTTTATACCATTTTTTAGGGACAGATAGAGCTTTATTTTGGTGGTATTTAATCACCACTGGGGTTTTTATTTTTTATTATAATTAGGAAAAATTACAGAAAATTTTGAAAAAAAGGTTTTTTTTTACATTATGTTAGGAAACATTTATTATTAACTAGTTTTATGTTAAAATATAAAAGATCGGGTCACGTCGGGTAAATAGACACCAAACATGTCAAGCTTTAAAATTGCGTGCACCCGCGAAATCACAGAAAACTACCATACCCAAAATTGGCCATAGGCAACACTTTAAAAGCTTTTACCGCTCATCAGTTTAGTGTTATCAGTGATTGATGGCCCTAGACTTATTGCTCTCACTCGGACGTTCACGGCGATATGTAACATGCGGCGTAATGGGCGCAGTCGTCTTTTTTGCACGTATGCGCCCCCGACGCATGTTTGCATGCGTGTATGTATGGGTGGGGACTTAAAAAAGAATAAAAAAACAAAAACATTTTTTAATGTGTAACTTTAAATTTGGGGGGACTCAATTTTTTTTTCCTTTTTTTTTTTTTTCCCACTAAACTTTATTGCTATCACATACGGGGGCTAATAAAACCCCCCTATGTGATAGCAAAATATGTGACAGGTCCTCTTTATGGAGACATCAGGGGTCTCCAAGACCGCTAATGTCACCTAGGACCCCCAAAAATAAGCTGATGAAGCACAGATCTGCTTTGAGAGCTCCGGCCCGGCCGTTTTTCTACTACGGCCGGCCCGGAGGCAGTTAAACCAACCTTTTGAACATGAAAGAACTCTTAAATTATATTTCAGGTCTCAGGAAACCCCTGGTAATAATTGCTATATCCACAGCATATTAGCAAGCACCACACAGATGCAGAAGAACCCCATGGCCCAATCCGGTACGGCATGTGCAGATTTACTTGGGCCACGCTGGACCAATGTAAGTAAGCATAATACTTTATAGCTTAAGTTAAGCTTTATACTGTATTTCCACTTTTGCAGTCAAATTTGAGGATACCCCACTATAAGATTGTGATATGATCCTATTCACAAGCCTTTGTGAAAGACTACAAGCTTTTCTGAATAGCTTGAAAGGGCATTTGTCCCCATTGAAAGAATAGGGACACTCTGAGCTTTCTCTCATTAACAGACAATGCCTCAAGACCTTCACCCTCTCTTAGGACAGACACTGTCCAAATCTAGTTTTACAACTGATAATGAGATCTGCCAGCACAGTACAGGCAGGGTTATTTATGGTAACTTCCCCATCCCTCCTGCATTCTAGAGGAAAACTAGTAATATGGGAAAACAAGTAATATGTAAGCAACGCATTTAATTTATTTTTTATAAGTTGTGCTATGTGAATGGGAACTTGTAATAAATATAAAATAGATGTAATCCCAATTTGGCTGCAAAAGTGTCAAAAGAGTCAAAGGAATCCCTGCCACCACATACGCATAGATCCACATACACCCCAAATATTCTTGCAGGCATACCAGTCATATGAATACTCCATAACTTACAACACCCTGTAGATTGCTAGTCAGTGGGACAAGGAACACTTTACATTAGTAATCAATGGAAGAAGGGCCCTCTTACACTCATAGCCAATAATGGAAGGGCCCCATTACACTGATGGTTAGTGGAAAGAAGACTCTCTACATTGGTGGTTATGTACCAATTTATGGAACATTCCAAGTACCATGTAAACACGCAAAACTTGACTTTATAAGAAGCAATACTATTGTTCCACATTAAAAAGTATGGTTAGGTATATTTTCTATAAACACAGCGAAACAGGTGTGAGTAGATGGCAGGTACTAAGTTTATTGGCATACTTATATCTTGGATTAACTAGAAGAATATACCAATGAGCACTTTGCTGAAATCACCCAGCAATGTCATAATCCCACATAATCTCACATAAATTGGGCCCTGTTTCCCGGAAGCAGAAAACATGGTAATTTGGAAGGGAGAGTTTATATCTGCAAAGATTATGAACATATCACAATCTTATAGTGGGGTTTCCTGAAATTTGACTGCAAAAGTGGAAATACAGTATAAATCTTAACTTAAGCTATAAAGTATTATGCTTACTTACATTGGTCCAGCGTGGCCCAAGTAAATATGCACAACTGTTTTACATGACAGTTAGTACTTATTGTTGAAAAGCTATGTCTTTAAAAAGGCAAGTTATGAGAATAACGGCAGGTGTATAATGGCCACTTAAATGGCCATGTGTACCCTGCCTCCATCGTGCTGTAATTATTTTTTTCCTTTGGAGTGCAAAAGCTTTTAATAGGGAATATTCCTATTAGAATGCTTTGGACTGCACTCGCCCAACAGTCAAAGGCATGTGCACATAGATGAGGAGCTATTGTGGCAATGATGAGTGCAGCGTGATGTAGGTGAGGCTCAAATGGTCATTTCCAAAAGCTCTTACCAATCTGATCTCCTGACTAGAGTAATGAAGTCGACAAGTAATGTGTAGCCACATAATCTAATGGTGAGAACAGGTTGTGCAAAAGGAATATGCAAGAAAAAATTGATAATTAGTTTGTGGTCTTTTTAAGTAGTAACATGATAGCTGCATCCCCTTCATGCTGTTGCTTGCATTTCTTGGTGAACTGGAATATGACCAATAAAGTGCAGTGATTCTTATACAGAACTATTATATGTAATGGTCATAATGCAGTACTCCGGTGCAGTGGAGATCTTCAGTTGCAGAAATCTAGTCTCTAAAAAAACAGGAGTTGAGGGTTACTACAAGGAGTGGTTACAGACAGACAGGGGATTTACAGATTTCCCAGAAATCATTTGCTTTATAAGCAGGTAAAACTATCTGTGCCCAAACTCCTTCATTCAGTTTGTCTGTCTGTTTTACCAGGAAAGAGACACTTTCAGGATCTGCAGTTATTTCTCTTTATAGTCTCAAGCCTACCTCTTAAAACGTTTGCACACTCTGACTCATCTAGAGGAAAAAATAGGATCACCAGAGCTACAGGCAGAAGACAATATCCCAGTCTCTGTATGTTGCTGTTTCCTGCAGCCACTACAGACAATCCCTCTGTGCCTTTTTTAAACTTTTGTGCAAACAATTATGGTTACTTAAGAGCAAAAAGAAATCTGTGAATATACAATAAGTAAAGTGCTGCATACATTGTTCATGCTATATCAACACTTGTAATAATAATAATGAGTGTGGCGTATCGCTTGTATTTGTTTACAGTACTGTGGTGCATCACTTGCTAGACATAGATGCATTTGATTATTTGCCTGTCACAGCACAGTCCTCATCAGTTCTGTTGTTCAGCGACACCGTTATATAGCTTAAAGCAGAGATCAGGGAAAAAAAGAAATTTGCTCCAGCAGAGACTCTCTTGATACACTATCAGGATCTAAACCTCTGGGCTTTGATCTGCTGACCTGATGTTTTATTCCAATTGTTTTTACTTTTTGTAAAGCTTTCGGCCTTTCTAGAATGATACCACCAACATAAAGCAGGCATGACATACAGGCTGATATCCCCTTAATAAGTGGTATGTGAGGTTTCCAAAAATAGGGCTTCTTACATAACACCATTCAAGGGCTGGCACTAGGCTCCTCTGTAGCCCTGCTATACCATCTGTAAACCTTTTCTCAAGTAAAAAATAACACAGTCATTAACACAAACTATAAATATTTTAAATATACATTTACTCACCCTGTCTAAAGAATTAACACAAAACATTAGTCAAATAAAGTGTAATTTAGCTTTGTCCTGCTAGAGCAGGCTTTCTCAACCAGGGTTCGTCAATATTTTTGACAGCTTTATGACTTCCCATGGTGCAGGCAGACTTCTGATGTGAAAGGGGGCACTCTGATATGAAAGTGGGGTTCTGAGGTAAAGGGGAAACTCTAATGTTTGCCTTTTTTTGTGTTTGATTGGGTTCCCCTTAATATCCATACAAAACTCTATCTAGGGTAAGGGTCTTGTATGGATTTTGGAGGAGTCACCCTGGGGTGCCTCAATATACTTTTAAAGAGTGCCAAAATTAAAAAGAAGTCGAGAAATGCTGGTCTACGTAACAGTTGGGGCTGTCACCTGTCTTTACCCTGGTCCTTTGATGGCCCGAACAAATTAATCCATTAGAGTATTGGTGTGTGGAATTCTGAAAGAAAGATTCTCAAACTACAGTTTCCATTGTTGTTGACTTCTTTCATATCTATTATGGAACATTGTAAAAGGCATGCGATGAGGTTGTTAACACTGGACTGACATTTTAAGAAGGACATATTTTCTTGGGCTCCCTCTTGAAGGACATTACCAAGGCTAAAGGGCATACTGTAGTATAACAGGGGCCTGCACACACCCCTCTTTCTTACTTTGTGAATTCGAATATGTATATCTGATGTGCGTGGCTGGTTCATGGTAGGGGCAAACATAAAAAGTAAAAAGACAAAAAATCCCAGGAGAAGATAGCTATGATTGCAAATATCTGCTGTCATCCCATCAGCTATGCTGGCTATCAAACCTGGAGGATTGGCTCACTTATTTCTGATTGTTTAATTTTTTTCATTGATTCTCTGCTGTAAGCCTTGCTGCACTGGCTTGACAAGGGGAATGTTAACTATATGGTCTACTTAATAGGGTCTTTCAGGAACACAAGCATGTATGCATCAGGAATATAAACCACCTGCCCAATGAGGATCAGTGTGATAAAGGACTAGTCAGGCAATCTCCCTGTGTCACTGCTAGAAAATAAGATTGCTTCTTAAGCTGGAGGACTGACTGTTGCTGCACACAATAGGTGAACCTCCGATTTCACTGTGTATTGCCCCTTCAATCGCTTCCCTGTAGATTGATGATAACCTTACTCTGTTTGCATTATCACATTACACTATTACTTTGATAGTTTAAATGGCTGGTCAGAGGCTACTTCTAACTATATACTGTTCATTTTAAATACAAGGAAAGACTAAACAGTCAAATACATTTTACTATTATTTATTTAGAAATGGCCATGTACAGTTAGTTCCAAATTGTTCTGCTTTCTGATAATTAACCATTGAATAATTTTAATTTCTTGCAAATTTACAATACTATAATTTTGTAAATTGTTTTCTATTAGCAAATTACAATGCTAAAATCTAATCAAAGTAATCTCTGGTTTTAACATTAACTACAAGTCTGTCTTAAGCTTTGGTCCCATTTACATCTGGAGCAAGGCTCTGACCGTGCTGGTTATATATTCTAGCTTACTTCTGGCTCTTTCTGGTCTGAATCTACCTGATCATCTCCTACATAATGCATTATTGCTGTTGGGCTATGGCTACCTTCCCTGGCTTTATCATCTACTGCATAGATGGGTTGCTGGGAGCATTCAGTTACTAGGCCATGTGCACAAAGAGTACCAGAAAGGTAAAGAATGATGCAGTAGTGGTTACAGAGCTTGATCTAGTATCTGTACCCTATATATGCCTCACAATAGTAAAGAAAAAATGGGCAAAACGTGCAGGGCAATATGGATACCATACCTCCATATATAGAGATCAATTAAACATATCAACAACGTTTGGGCTTTAAAGGTATCATACACCACACAGGACTGTGTGGTATATGATACATTTAAAGCCCCAATTTTGTTAATATGTCCCACAATAGGAGGAGACTAATCCTGTGGTTGTATTGAAAGCACCCCCACTAAGCAATCATTTGTAGAAAGGGCCGGCAAGACCTACATCTGTTTTTACAGAACATAAGCAGGTAAACATCGATGATTCTATGATAACATTTGCTAAATCCTTACAATGTATATAGTTGAGGGACTACAGGGACAATTCTTTTTATTCGCATTATCATTGGCATCCATTATGACAATTTCTGTGTAATGATTTGGGTAGAAGAATATGATAGTTTCATTGGGGTACTCTTTAGCCTAACCTAGCATAACACATGTAGGAGGGTGGCTTAGTGATAGGGTGTTTTAAAGCTTTACATGGGGTAACATGAAGGAGATAGAGTATCCTGTTTGTTTTTTAAATTGCTAACACTTTTAGCTTCTACCAAATAATTAGGAAAAGCTTTTTGTTTAAAGAACTTAAGCAGTTAATTCTGCAAGGTTAGATTTTGAAAAACAAAGTGAGCCAGCTGCCAGTTTAAATTTGTCATTGTGTAGGTGTGGATAAAAGTTCCTCGCAGAGGTCTGCACAACAGTAATATTCTGAATAACAAAACAACCTTAAAGTCCCACATTGAGGACAGGAATGCTAAACAGAACACAAATGGAATCAATACAGCCTGTCTTGAATTGTAGTTAATGCAGGCAGCAGCTATTGGAATTTGCTGTGTGGTAGCTGAGTATTCCATATGAAATTTTTTTTAAAATGGAAAATTAACTATTAAAGTGCTGAAACCTTAATACATAACCAACCCCTTACCTGTATAAAAGTGACCATGTGTAGACATATTATTGCATATTATTGCATTATTTTAACCTAGTTGTGTGATTATCTTAATGCATGAGTTGAACACAGTTGGTGACTAATATGCATCCTGTGATATTTGCATGTTGAATAATCTAGTTTTGTATATAAGGTCAGAAAAAAAACCATGACTGCATGTAATTGTCTTTTGACTACGATTTGCAAAGTCAGTTTGTCCAGAAATGACAGATTGGATTCCAGAGTTAAAGATCTTTAATATTTTATACAGTAGCATGTGTCAGCAAAACTGCAAAATATCTAGCAACCAGAAATAATATTCTAGAAGATGGAGGAATGGCTGGTATATGAATGTATGTAAGGTATGGCGATGGATTTACCAATAGGCACAGGGATGTGCTTATATGAGGCAGAGGCAAAGAGGTGGCATTACTGTAATTACTGGCCATGCATTTTTTTTTTTCATCAGCGGTATAAATGGTAATCTCAGATGAGGTTATCTAAACATTATTACATAGTCTAAGCAAGGTTAGGACCACGAAAACAGAAATGTTCCTTGTAAATGTAATGATGTTACTATAGGCGTGCTACTCAGAGAACCAAAAGACGGGTGCATTTAGGCTTTAGCAATGGAAATCCAGCTCTGAACATTAATTGTTAAAATAGCACTATAACATAAGCTTCATTTGCCACAACCCCAACAAATTGAGAAACAATCAGTTTTTCGTGGTTACACCAAAATTTACTGGGAATTTCAATTTGTTTAATAAATTACAGGTGGTACAGGGTTTCTGTTAAACTACATCATATTTACCCATCTCTCCTGGATATTTGCGGGAGATGTGGACAGGACCAAGGTTCTCTTTTCTATATTTTTTGGAGCTGTCCTAAACTTGCGGGGTTCTGGCCCACAGTTAAAGACATTCTGCAGAAATTCACATATTTTCTAGTTCCATTTTACCCAGCCTTCTTCCTTCTCTATCACAGCACTATCTCTGAGAAAAATTACAGAAACATAGTTATCATTCATATAATCAATGCCACTAGAGCTTGCATTCCAGCACTGCAGCGTAGGTCAGAACCCCCCATCTGTGGCCATGTGGTTTGCCAAAATGAATGATTTAATGAACATGGAAGACCTTAACTCGGTGCTACATGGGACAGGCACAGACTTTAGCTGGTTCCACTGGATGGAATTTGTGTCCTGTCTGGAATATTTATCTTTCCTTACCTCTTGATTTAACTTGTTGCTCTCTGAGACATATACGGGATCTGTTATCAGAGCCTCTTTTTTTCATTGCGTTTTCTACATTTTCCCTTGGCTTTGCTTACTTCTTAAACACTGACACTTTGACCCTTTTGCTTATATTCTGCTCTATATCCTTCCCTCTATTTTTACTTTACATGTATAAGAAAAACACGAATTCCTAAAGGGGAAGTAAACAGAGTTCAAGTGTTTTTGGCCGAACAGGCAATGTATTGAATGAAAATCATTCCCTGGTCGTCAAGTGGGGAATCGGTATGATCTGTATCTCTTGCTGATGCAGATCATACTGATCGCTCCCTCGTGGTGCCTCTGCTAACTGTCAGGGATCGATTAGTATGGTCTGCATCAGGCAGAGTGCAGATCACACTGATTCTCCACTGGACCCAGGGATGCAGCCCCCCTTCCTGCAAAACAGGTAAGCATGAGAGGGGGATGTTTTTAAAATAACTATTTTAATTGTTAATGTGTGTGTGTGTGTGTGTGTGTGTGTGTGTTTTATTGTGTGTGTTTTAATGAATGTGTGTGATTTTTTTTAAATTAAGCTATGTGTGTGTTTTGTAATGAGTGTGTGTGATATGTGTGTGTTTCATTGTACGTGTGGTTTTTGTTTTTTGTTTTTCTTTAACCACTTCCCGCTGGTTCACGTAATCGTGCGTCATCCGCTGGAAGTGGTTATACCAAGAACACGACTGCTCCTGAAGCCATGTTCTTGTACCGTGTTAAACAGCTGACAATTGCTGTTTAAATACAAGCGATCAGGCGCCTGTACAGACGCTGAATCACTTGTACGGTGCAGAGCTGTGCCCCCCTCCTCCACGGCCGCAAGTGCCACCGTCAGTTTCCTGGGCTCATCTGTCCCTCGTGTGTGCCCAGGCCGCGCGTGCAGGCTATCCCCTGACAGATCGGAGGAGAGATCAATGGCTTCTAGCTGCGGATCTCTCCTCCGATCACAGGACCCGGAAGTGATGTGCATCACTTCCGGTGTCACTGTACACAGTCTCTGGCTCTTAGGGCCTGTTCAGACCACTTACAGTGCGTTCCGGCCGGAACGCACTGAATCGCATTGCTGCCGGCTCACTTTTGTGCCGGGCAGGCGGGGGCGTGACTGGCCATTGAAGATGAAACGTGGCTGGGTCTTTCAACATGACAATGATCCCAAACATACCGCCCGGGCAATGAAGGAGTGGCTTCGTAAGAAGCATTTCAAGGTCCTGGAGTGGCCTAGCCAGTCTCCAGATCTCAACCCCATAGAAAGCCTTTGGAGGGAGTTGAAAGTCCGTGTTGCCCAGCGACAGCCACAAAACATCACTGCTCTAGAGGAGATCTGCATGGAGGAATGGGCCAACATACCAGCAACAGTGTGTGCCAACCTTGTGAAGACGTACAGGACACGTTTGACCTCTGTCATTGCCAACAAAATATTGAGATGACCTTTTGATATTGACCACTTGAATACTTATTTTCCATCATAATTTGCAAATAAATTAGTTCCAAATCAGCCAATGTAATTTGTCTGGATTTGTTTTCTCACTTTGTCTCTCATAGTTGAGGTCTACCTATGATGCCGATTTGGGAGAACTTGCACAATTGGTGGCTGACTAAATACTTTTTTGCCCCACTGTGCATAAGGAGCTTTTTAGCCCGCTATGTGATAGCAAAAAAGCTGAGTGTAAAAAAAAGAAGGTAAAAATTAAAATAACATTAAAAAAAATGTAACTGCAAAAAAATATTTTTTTAAGTTTCCCCTTTCCCCACGTGCACACACATAAAACACAAACACGCGTCGGATGCGCCTACATGCAAAAACAAAAATTCCGCCACACATGTTATGTATCGTCTGGCGGGGGGGGGCGGGGTGGGGGGGGGGGGGCCCAGCCTAAAGCTGTGTATGGGGCCCCGAAATTTCTGAAGGCTGCCCTGATGCCTGCAGAACCAGTGGTAAGAGATCTACACATTCTTGAGAAACTACAAGTGGCAGCCTTAGCTGCAACTCTGCAGCTGAACTGTGGCAGTGTGACTACATATTCGGATTCCGGTCTTGAGTGCGATGGGACATGGATTCGATTGTATGTTTTTGGTGACACACACAGCTTACTAGCACAAACAAGGTTTTCTCCATAGGACCCTGCAATGGAAAGGAGCCACTCTAAAACAGGATATCAGGCCCAGTGCTCAGGGGATCAGCTGATTCTGCAGGAGACTAAATCAGAATTTGAAATAGCTTAAAAACCTTTTGACTTTAATATCACTTTAGGTGTGAGATTGGAGAAGTGTGGAAAAGGAAAATGGATTAGATAAAGAACAATAGCAGTGCAGGCATATATGCATTTTTTTGTGTCCCATTTTTCCAATCTTTTTAAAATATAACTTTTTAAAGCCTTATATACAGTGGCACTGTGTGACCATTATGCTAATATTGGTGAATACTGAATTTGATTCTAACTGGACTTGGTGAAACATTATTATTATTATTATTATTATACAGGATTTATATAGCGCCAACAGTTTGCGAAGCACTTTACAATATCAGGAAGACATTACAATTGCAATAAAATTCAAGACAAGATGGTAAGGAGGGCCCTGCCCCTGAGGGCTACCATCTAAAAGGGATGGGCAAGCGATACATGAGGAGGTAGCTGTGTGGGGATGAATTGTTTGAGAACGTGATGGTTCAGTGGTTAGTTTGAGGTGGGATCCCTGAAGAGATGAGTCTTAAGGGATCGCCTAAAGGCAGTCAGAGTGGGAGATAGATGGACAGGTTGGGGTAAAGAGTTCTAGAGGATGGGAGAGACTCGAGAGAAGTCCTGGAGGCGAGCATGGGAGGAGTTGACAAGGGAGCTGGAAAGCAGAAGGTCTTTGGAGGAGCGGAGGGGATGGTTAGGGTGATACTTTGAGACAAGGTCTGAGATATAGCCGGGTACAGAGTTGTGGATGGCTTTGTAAGTGGTTGTTAATATTTAGAATTTTATCCTTTTGGGCGAGTGGAAGCCAGTGCAGGAATTGGCAGAGAGGGATTGCAGATACTGAGCAGTTGATTAGGTGGATTAGTCTGGCAGCAGCATTCATGATAGACTGAAGGGGGATAGCCTGTGTAGAGGTAAGCCAATTAGGAGGGAGTTGAAATAGTCAAGATGAGAGATAACAAGCGAGTGGATGAGTAGCTATGCGGTTTCTTTGGTGAGGAAGGGGTGTATTTTGGAGATGTTACGAAGGTGAAGGTTGCAGGATTTGGATAGTGATTTAATGTGGGGCAGAAAGCGGGGTCCGAGTCAAGAATGACACCTAGTACCTTGACATGGGGGGAGGGTTGGATAGTTTTGTTATCAATCTCAAGGAAAAAGTTAGGGGAAGGTGCACAGGTGGGAGGAAATATTATGAGCTCAGTTTTTGAAAGGTTGAGTTTTAAGAAGTGTTGTGACATTAATGTAAACTTTTTGTCAACCCACGGCAATGCAAACTGAGCATCTGATGAAAAATCAGGAATCATTGCTCTGTCAGTCCCCCATATTCTAGGTCTTCTTGCAGCAGGGTCTACTGCAGCCGTGCAGCTTATTCACCTGTTTCACATGCATAGGACTATAGCACACAATATACAGAAGCTTGTTCTGCATTTAAATCCTTTAATCCGTAACAGTCCATATAATTGGGCATTAGGATAATTATTCCAAAAGGGAATGGTGTGAAACAGTTTAAAACATGTGGTGTAACAGTCCTACAGTCCATCATACTTACATCAATCCAGTATCAGTGGGTGAGGAGGGACATTGCGTTACTTTGGTTTGCGGAAACAATTTGGAGGTTCACACTTGAATCCAAAGTTCAGGTTTAAAATCTTTGAAGGCAGGCCCACTACCCAAATTACTTTCCTTAACAGAAGAGCCTGACTACATGTCTAGTCAAATGGTGAATCCCTAGGAACCCTTGACCATAGAAAATGTATATTAAAACCTCACTAGGGCCATATAGGGGACACCATGAACACTACAGTCCATCAAAAAGAGGAAACACCTTGCTAGTACAGTAACCCCCTATTAGATACATGCAACCCAGTATATCTGCAGAATGTTTTACAACTTGTAACACCTTGGCGTGGTTAGCCAGAGGGAAATTAGGTGACAGCATACCTATTCACAGGTAATGCTGCACCACACAAGGTATGCATAAGACAAGGAATGTATAGATATATGCTGTATAAATAGATATATACACACACACACACACACACACATGATTGTACAGCTGTGCACAGGCCTTAAGGAAAGAGTGCAGGCTAGGGTTCAGGGTTCCTGCTGAGAAATAGGAACAGACGCTGTTCAGGAGTCAGGAGGACTCCCCCAGAAGTCAAAGTGGAGTTAATTGGAAGCCAGCAGGCTAAACTTGTGTTGTTTTGCAAGCAGTGCATGGATGCTGTACTGAACAACCCCTGCAAGAGTGGATGTGTGAACTTTCAGTTCAATAAAAGTGGGCTACCAGGCCCTTAAACAGTAGATATTGCGAGTGCACTGAGTCCTTAAAGCGCTCACCATATGTGCTAATATTCTCTATATATCCTTTTTAGAGAAAGAAAATGTACAACCCATGCTATGTAAGAGAAAAACAGAAATAGAGGAATTGATGGAAATTTCTCCCTGTAGATGCCCATAATACAACACATTTATACAGGATCTGTCTTTAATGTGCAAATATTATGCGTGATGGGTTCGGTTTTTTTATTCAGTGTATCTGACAGAATGACAGTGGACTTGCCGTATTGAATTTGACGGGGTTTGCACAAAATGAGCGCTCAGCCCAGTGAAGAAGAATGACAGATATAGCGTGAATGAAAGCAGCCTAGTAGATGAGAGAGAAAGACTGATCACTGACAGATGAGCCGGTTTTCAGCTATTTTGTTTACCTACACAGGCAACTCTGCCTTTATAAGAAAATGGAGTGAGAATTCAGAAGCTGAGAAGATAAGGTAATTTTAAATGAAAACAGAGCAAAACAGAAAGTAAAAAGAATTCACTGATGAAATAGAGATAGGGTAACTGCATTTTCATGCCATTTTTATGGCATCATTCTAGGGAAGGGAGGATTGTAGTTTAGGGCTGAACTCCAGTCAGACATAAGTCACAGATAAATGCAGCTCTGCATTCAGTAATACAATTTTTTTTTTAATGCAAGAAGTGTACCTAAATTTAATTTAGTATCAGCCCCTTGCAGTCCCCTGTACAGCAGAGCTCACTGTTAGGGGAAGAAAAAGAACAAGCAGCCAATCAGTTATGCTGCAGTGCAAAGGGAATAATAATAGGAGAAGAGATCAGAATGAGAGATTAGCTCATTAATCTGTTGCTTTTTCTTCATTACCCAGTAAAATACTGTCAGAAGAAGACCTTGTAGTGTAAGTTAACTCCAACAAGAAAAATCAGGTTTCCTTTCCCACTAGTTAGGGTCGTGTTGTGTAGTAGAGCTGTGTAAATCTCCCAACCAGATTGACAGAAATACAAATCTATTGGCAGGTAAAATGGCTCCCATATATGTATTGTATCTGCATGTGCAGCTGTTTGCATGTTCAGCTTTAAAGGAGAACTATGAGGTGAGTGCTTTTCACTCACCTCATAGTTCTAGCCGACCTGTGACAATGAGACTGTCACAGGTCAGCTCAGTAGATCGGGAGGTGAGCGAACACATACCGGGTTTGCTCACCTCTTGATCCTGTCACGGCTCTCTGCCGTGACAGGGGAGGGGCTGGATTCCCCTCTCCCCGCCAGCGCTGACTGGCGGAACGGACGGGGGAGGGGGCGGGGAAAGCTGGGGGCGGGTACAGCTGGCTCTGCCTCTAGATAGGCAGAGCCAGCTGTCACTCACGCAGCTGGGCGGATCCAGACATGGATGTCGGGATCCGCTCCGGCGTCTCAGTTTACCGCGAGCTGTAGCTCGCGGTATACTGAGCCTAGGGTGACAGGAGGATGCTAGTTTGTGTGACCTCAGACCTTGAAACACTTTATTGGATCCAGACATGTTTTATTACAGCCCCTGGGATCGCCCCTCTCTAAGGAGAGAAGAAAAGAGAGAAGAAAAGGGTTGGTCTCAGTTGGGGCTGCATTGAGACATGTCCGGATCCAATAAGGTTTCTCGAGGTCTGATGTCATCAGTGTGTGGCTTCCTAATTCTTTTCAAATGCATATAACACTTGCAATTTTGGATTGGTGTTCTTTTGTAAACAGTAACCTAAAGACATATGTAAATGGATGGATACATTGCGCTGAACACTGAAAAATGGCCTGGCCAGGAAGGGGGTGAAACACCGCAGTCTTCAAGTGGTTAAGGCTAGGTTTACACCTGAGCATATTTTTTCTGCTTGTTTTTCAGCTCGTTTTTTTTCCGCGTTTTTTTGTTCAGTGGCGGTATGATTTAATTTTTTTGTTTTTTTTCCTTATTTTCTCTATTTTAAAAAAAAAACTAAAATTCACTTTCAAACTTCCCGCCGGCTCAGCGACCCTGCGACGCGGCCGATCGCAAGGGACAGAACCCGGAAGTCGGCAGCCACCGGAGGACACAGCGGGGATCGCGGACAAGGTAAGACCTGTACGCTGTATTCCCGAGTGTGGCTCAGTGTTACCGATTTGTTAACCCCAATCCACGCTCAGTAACGCCCCAAAGAAGACTCACCTTAGTTATCATTATACTTAAACCTATTTTGATGTAATGTCCTAGAATACCTCCAACCTCCCTGAGGAAGCACATACAGCTGCGAAACGCATCGGAGATGGGGCCCACAGTGGATCATACAACTATTACAGAAATCAGGACTCAAGGAGTCCATGTTATACTAATGATTTATATATATATATGTACACATGTATGGGCACCAAAAGGAGGTAGCTTGATTTCAATGTAACATTGTATCATGTCAATGACATTTTAATTGTAACCAAGTCTTTATGTATTAAATATACGTTTATACAAAACCATGTATGTTTGATGGACGTCTTGTATGGTTTGGACACTTTTAAAGCCCCGCTTTTCTTTTCTTGTATACAATTCTAATTGGGGGTGTGGTGCCCATCCCTAATGGTTCAATTTAATTCCTATGCTTTAAACCTTAGTGGACCCTCCATGGAGCCTCTTCCTCTAGTGGAGATCAGTGATCTACCACTGCAGGTCCAGGTCTGCTGCTGACCATTCTTGTTGCTGCACCTTTTCGTTTCATGCAACTGTTAGAGTCCTGATGGCCCCATGGCATGTGACCACAGATTTAGCTAGGACACTAGAGCATTTAGCTTAGTTGTTTTAAACATCTAATCATCAGATTAGCTAGAATGTGGACTGAGTACAGTTTAGTGGGAGTACATTGACTGGGGATTAGCTTTAACCACTTCAGGACTAGCAAATATTTACCCCTTATGAACAAGTTTATAATTCAACTATATGCCTGTTGGCTTTGCATTACATTCCTCATTACTTATGATTCCGAAGAAATACTCCTATCATTTTGTGCCAAAGAAGGCTTTTTCTTACTGGAATTATTTCATTTTCTATTTAAATGCATAATACATACACAAACAATGTTTCTAACAACTAGTGTTACTGTAGATGCAATTATATGCAAATATTATACTATGACCTGCCCTGTTTATCATAGTATTAAAATGATGTTGCAGCTATTGTTAAGGTATTTACATATATAATAGAGATATATGCAATACTTGAATAAACCAAATAAAAGAAATGCTAAATAATAAAATATTTGCTTTCTAACATAAGGAAAAACCTGCAAAGAAACTAGCTAAGGAGGGAGGGAAGAGTTTCTTTAAGATGAGATTGCAACAGAACTAAGGGCCATGTTAGACGCTAGTGACAGCTTTGCTAGTGATCTATTAATGATTCCAGATGTGATGAATTTTCTTTAGCAAGATGGAATAATACCCCCTGGGGTACATATACCATTTGTTCAGAATCCTTCACAAATGACCTATGGAAATCAGATCTTATTTTACTGTAGTTAGATTACTCAAATGTTTTTCTTTGACTTCAGGCTGAACTGACCCCAGTGCTTGAGCTGTCCTTTAGAGACCATGTGATCCAGAAAGGAAAGAAAGAGCCATACGACTTCTTCTTTTGTTATAGCTGTCAACCTGTCAGGTAAGTTTCTGCTGATTTGCACCCCCCCCCATTACTGCCTGTTTAACTAAAGCATATCTAAATTTAGGTCCGCTTCAAAGTGAAGGCAAAATAAACACACAGGTGAGAGTTAAAAAAAAGCAGTATACAGCATAAGGCTGGCATAAGGATATTCTTATAGAGAAAATTAAAAATAGGTAAGATAGAGAAAAGTAAAAAGACCCAAAGACACATACTAAAGCAAGAAAGTAAGCGGGTAGAAAGCAAAGCTGAACACACACTAGTTAAGATGTGTGAAATCAGCAAAATCTATAAATGTGTAGTGTACGATATTATCAAAAGGAATAAATACATTAGTATCCAAGCTTTACCGTAGATAATAAGTATCCTATTTTTGTTGCAGTATTTGGCGTCAATCATTTGTCCAAAAACAATGCTTGCACTTATGGAAATCAAACCCAAGAGACAACTGAAATAAACCTACAAAACAAGTCATCATACCCAGAAAGGAATAGTGAGTACCAATATTCATAAAATGAACCCTGTTTCCAATTGCCCAGGTCTGTGAGAACCAGATTATTTAGTTTTGGATGCAGTGGAAAAGACCTGTGGTGCTCTTATAGGGTTAGGAAAGGAGGTGTGTGTGTGTGGGGGTGGGGGGTGCTGTAGTTGTCACGCAAGATGGCACAAAGAGAAAAAAGATAATTATCAGAAGCTCTAGGTTTTTACATTCTACTATTTATGACTGTGTACCAATTAAAGAATAAGGAATAAAAACCTCACAAAGACTGCAACCCTTCTCCACTGCACCCAGAGCAAAGTAAAAAATGTGGCTGGAGCTGAGATTTAAGTAAAATAAAGCAGATCTTGGCTAGTCGTCGAGTTTTCAAACTAAAAGCATTAATGTGGCCTACATGCTTTAATGCTAGGCTTTTTTCAGTATTTACAAAGATTTCTGCCAAATATAAACTAATCAGATTTTTTTTAAATTACCAATTAATTTGCAGCAAACAAAACCTACTCCAGACTTAGTTATTCCCCAGCTGGGAACGGCCATCTTGCCTGTAGCACAGTATAGAGAAGGTGAACCCAGACTGAACATCAAAGACACCTCAACTCTTTATGTGACAGTCAGGTGGTCTCTTTACACATTAGTAGCCAGTGGGTGTAGGGATGAGGTATTAGCTATTGATTTTTCATAAACAAAGTCAACATTTGCATATTAGTAACAGTTTGATATCCATAGGCTGCACATTTTTAGGAAAGGAGTATGTTTGAAATAGCTGATGGAACAAATGATGAAGCTATAACTTTGTTTACGCGCTTTGGCAATTAATAGGTTAACTTTAAAATACACATACTGCATAATGGATAACCTAGTAAGCCTCAAACAATTCACAGAACAGATTTGAATGTAACTGAATTTAATTGAAGGATACTGTTTTGTCTTCACTTTATCAAACAGTTGATTACTTTAAGGAACTCTATGTGGAATGTACTAGCACATAGGTCAGAGAAGGCAGAAGATATATTGGAGACTGAAGTGCATGATGCATGACCTCAACAGTGCTCCATGTTTTAAAGACTAAAAGTAAAACATGCTTCAAGACAAAGAAAGATAATAAAGCTGCAGTGGGAGACAGTACTCTACAAAGAACACAGTCTTGGAAAGTGACATTAACACTGAGGACATCACAAAGGAAAAGATAGATACAAATAGATGATGTAGTGAGTTATAGAACAGTGTATAATATGCTGACCTCATTTTGGTTATCTTTACGTCGTTGGCTTGGCAATTTTTCATGCATGTACAGTGTTCCCAGCTTTCTACTCTAATGAACTTATCCAATAAGGCAGCGTAAAGAGCAAAGTGCAGCAAACAATCGGAATTATTTTGTTGACTGATCTGACTGCAATTACTGAAATCTAATGTGCTTTGAAATACTTCAGTGAATATGCCTGCATGCCAGCAATCCAGAGATTGACTAGTTGACTGTCTGGTGGCATATCTGCAATATTATAAAGTACTGATGAATAGATTGGTTTAAAATTTGGCAAATTGGGAAATAAGCATATAGCAAATGTTTTGCTTCTTCTGACCATGTGCATTCAGATTTGTTGAATCTACATATTCACAAAATCCATTCATCACCATTGCACATCACAATCACTGATTCTCCTGATTCAGTTATCTGTAGTATACAGTTTCCACAAGGACAAAGCCAAGCTGTTTTCAAGTTTATATCAAGTCGATAAAATGTTTTACATTAATTATAGAAATGGCTATTTAAGTGCTATATTTCATATTGGTGTGGTTCACCACTGCTTGTTTTATTTGAAGCTGACAAAGGTGGAGAGTTCTGATTTAAAATGACAAATAAAAAGTGCAAATACATAATGTAGCCTGCAGTCCCTACTGCTATGCCCACATCTCAGAGTGTGTTAATCAAGCAAAGCTATGGCACTTCCAAGTAATCTCAAAACTTGCTCACCCCATCTCCTGTTCTACTGGCTTTTAGCCAGTAGAGCAGTACATCACACTTCTGGGCCAATAGAATTGAGTAGGCAGATGGAAGGGAGTGTATAAGCTTCAACCCTACTAGGAATTGGCAGATCTATGCCCAAATACTTGGGATTTGGTTTTATGAGTGGGGTCTGTACACTCTGCAGGAGTTAACACACATGTGATGCACCTGCTACAGCAGAGAATAGAAGTACATTATACAGGTCATTAAGGTGCCCAGATATTATTGCAGATGTACCCTCTGCAATAATTTTTCATTCTGATCTTGACACATTGGTTATAGAACTCTCGGACTTTACATCAGATATTTATTAGGCACATTTATGTTGCACAAATCATGGGATCTCTGTATTAATGATGGCCTCTTCACATCAAGGGCGATCAATGCAATTGAATAAATAAATAAATGATATTACACTGGGAGGATGAATGTGAAAATATAACTGACTGGTTCTTTCTTTAAATGCTGCCATAAAACGGCCTACAGATCATATTGTATTTTAGAATTCCTCAAACAAAATATATAACCTTTTATAAAATGATTTCACAAGGATGGGGGACTTTTTTCAGTCGTGTGCCTAAATTTTATTGAACTCAGCTCAAATTGTTTTTGAAAATAAGCATTGTTATCCCGGTGTTTAGCCATTGTGGATGCATTGCATTATTGCAGAAGATCTATAATGAGAATTATGAAAAAGTGTTTATTACGGACCTTCTTGTGAGAACGCTCATCTGCATGGCTGTTCTGGGTAAGCAAAACACCCAAGCAAACCGCATGTTTAAATTAGATCAGCAATGGTATCTTCCATATTTTCTTTGTTAACGTTTCCTTTAAATGTATTTACAGGGTTAAGTATATTTTCCTAATTACTGAACACAGGCTTGCTGTATTAACATTTCCAATGACAGTATGTGGAACAAATGATTACATTGCATACTCTTGACTTAATAGAGTTTGTTTAGTAAATGCCTAGCTCTCCAGGACATTTGCACATAGTGTAAGTCATTTGAGAACATGAACACTCCTTTTATTCTCTCGTTTGCAAACAGGGTTTGTCTGTATAGTAATCAATGAAATATCATTTTAATTTCAAGTAATACTGTTGTGGAAGCGACTTCTGATGCCTGAGGATACAATGGCAGTCAGATCCAGCAGAGAGATGATATTAATACATTTTCAAATTGATTGTTTGTAGTCAAGATGTGAGGAGATGAAAGAAGCTTTGACCATACAGTATTTGTGTACAAAAGATTTTCATCCACAATTGATCTTTTTATTGGTTTCTAAAACATGTAAGATTTATTTTCCCAGAACATTTATTTAGCTTTTTTCCTACTCTCTCTTTTCACATTTGCCACGTTGAAACAGTTATGTATTCAGATAGCTAAATGGAATTAACCTACAAATATACGTGCAATTATCCTCTTGCCCATACAAAACCCACACAGCCTGATTTCCTAACATTTATTGAGCTGTGCATTGTGCTGGTCTCATAAAAATGAGACACACAGCATTTAACCACAGTGCAGTGAGTATTAGGTGAAAGAAAAAGTAATGCATCTTAAAAAGAAACGTATCACATGTTGGAAATGCAACAGCATATTACTGACATTCTGATGTTAAATGTCTTTTGAGTGGTTAGATGGCAGTGTAGTGCAATGTTACCCTCTATATGCATGATTATCTATGATACATAGGAAGCTGTTTTTTTTCTATCTATAGGTTTCCTGTACAATGCTGTAACGTTCTTCTAAGCAAGTGAAACTTAATTCATCATTCTTCAAGATCTCAGTACTTCATCTAACCACCAACACCACAGTGCACGTTAAAATGCACATCAATACACAATGTCGGCTCACGTCAACGCACATGCATTGATACATGTGCTGTGGTGTGAATGGGCCCTAACCATTGTGGTAGATTGGAAGAAGAATCTCATCGTTAAGGGCAGTAGAAATAATTTGTGCTTTAGACACTTTATGAAATAAGCTACAATCTGAAACATTTACTTCAATCAGAATAGTAAGAAGCTGTAACTAAAGTAATACTAAATTCTCAAACAAAAAAACATTGCCCTGCACCGTATTCCTTCACATTTTTACCCAAGCATTTTCAGTTAGCATGTTTCTAAAAAGATGGCTCCAACTCCCTCAGCTCTGCATCACTGAATTCCCTGTCCAGTACAAGATCCCAAGACACAGCACAGTATCCAGTAACTATTCCTGTACTAGTAAGGGAGAAGGGAAGAGGGAGAAAGGGGGAGCAGGGAGCGAGGAAACACACACAGCTTACTAACGCACACAAGGGTGGCTCTATAGGACCCTGAAAGGGAAAGGAGCCACCCTAAAACAGGTTATCAGGACCTATGCTCAGGAGACCAGTTAATTCTGCACATAACTAAAACCTTAGACAGCGAGGAGCAACATGCATTGAAAGTGATACAATCAGCATTTGAAATGGCTTAAAAACCTTGTGATGTCAATATCACTTTAAGCTCAAGGCATAAAATATGTTTGTGGTATTGTAGAAACACTGTATGTTTCTACATTTACAGGACAAGTTTTTGAACTGATGCATCACAAATAATCATTTAATGCACAGTGCAGTCATGACAAAGAATTCCGAAAGGAAATGTTTTTTTTCTAAAGAGAACACATTTTTTCATGCACATTGTTTCATAAAGTTAGCATGTCTTTACCATATTCGTTAAGCTAATTGAGCATTCACTTTAGCAATTAAACAGTCTCTAATGCTTTCATCAATCACCCTCTCTATTTCTGACTGAAATCTTGTTACAGGATGGGTCTTAGCTATTTCGGCTTAAACTATTGAGCTCTGTAAACAACATGATTTGTCGGGTTTTTTTAAGGATCTCATAAAGTTAGGACATCATGTGAAATTGAGCCAAAGGCTTCACCAGCTGGCTTCAAATGGAAATACAAAACATCCAAATGCAATATTTAATTGAAATCAAATATTTTTAATATTTGTTTCTTTTTAGTTCTGACCTTTTAATTAAGAAAATTATAAGACATTAGTACACGTTGACTTTAAGCTAGTAAAAGTATGGCCTGTGTGCTAAGCAAAGCAAGGGCAGGTAGTGTTTCAATAATTTGATAGGCAGTTAGATTGCAGTTGGAATGCAGTAGGTATGATAAAAAGCCTGTACTGATTAACAACCCAGAGAGAGTAATGTACGATTTCTCTGGAGAGGAGAGTGACATAAAAACTGTGCATAAAAACTCTGCACATCTGACAGTGACTGTATAAATAACAGGTGTTATAATGCAGACCTGCTCACATTGCTGTATTATAAGACACTGGGACTGTATCTACCAACAAGGCAGTATAATATGAGGAATATGGCATTAGTCCATTATGGCCATGGTGCCATTCTGCTGCACATGTACACAGTCAAATAACAGGTGGTTCACATGGTGCCATAAAAAAGTGATACCTGTCTTCATCCATGTGATCTGAATTTAATTTATCTAGGTAACATAATTAGGTGAGCATCCATGTACTGGTCTCTGGAATTATGGTGCCTCTCTGTTGCTGGCCACTGCCAAAAGAATGAAAAACAAGTATTTTATTTTTTATTTTACGTCCTAAAAGCGAATGATCTACCCACCTAGGTGAGTACATCACTTATCCCTCTCTTCAGACCCCACCACATTTATTGCGCCAGGTAGTGGCGCTTCCGTTCTCCAATTTTTGTTTCCTTTATTACACACAAAGAGCGTAGGGGCTTCTTTTCAATTAGAGCGGTAAAATTGTGGAACTCTCTTCCACAAGCAGTGGTATCAGCAGAAAGTATTGAATCATTCAAAAATCACTTAGATACCTTCCTCAGAGACCGTAACATACAGGGGTACAGGTATTCTTAAAAACTAGATCACACAGGGACTCATACACACACACACACACTCACAAAGGTTGAACTCGATGGTTATGTATCTTTATTCAACCTCAAATACTGTGTAACTATGTACCCACCCAACCAAGGTTTCCAATATTTAATACATATACCAAATATTTAAAACAGCAATGAGAAAAGAAAAATACAAGATGCATAGGGGAAAATGTATCAAAACTGGAGCCGACAGAATCTGGAGCAGTTGTCTTTGACAACCAATCATCATTCATTTCAAACCTTAATTGAACAAACTGAAAACAGAAGCCGATTGATTACTATGAGCAATTGTTCTAGATTCCGTCTGCTCCAGTTTTGATAAATCCCCCCTCCCCATGGACTTTTTTATGTGCCCTAACAGTTTCCAAGCCATTTTAACAGAAAATCCTCCTTATTTTTGCTCTTGTGTGCTCAGAGTCATAAATCAGGCTGGAACACCTAAGTTGATGTACAAGTGCTGCATCATCACCATAGAAACCCATACAATATACTTCTGCTTCAATAATGATAGGCTCCTCGTCAACAAGCTCTCATTTGTGATGAATATTGCTTTATGCTTGTTTTTTCATGCTGTTCTGAACTCATGACTTTGCACCTTTTATAGGTTTTATATTTATCTTCATGTATATAATTATATTATTATGTTTTATTTTTAAAGCAGTATTTCGTTCCTTAAGCAAAAGTGGCCAATGTCCTGGGCCCACCATATCAGGGGGCTCCCACATACCTAGTGCAACATTTCACAACTGCTATCTCTGTCATGTGGCACAGTCACTGCAACTTGTAGCTTTCTTAGCCTAGCAGGAAGACACTTCATTGGATCTTCCTCCAATGGCTTCCTGACAACTTCATCTATAGAGAACCAACTACAGCTAGTCAGAGGATTTCTGAACAGTAGGCATGTGCAATTTGTTTCATTCCAAATTGAAATTCGTAAAAAGTTCTGTAAATTCGGATGCATCTGAATTTCTAAATGACAGAAATAATTAACCTGAAGGAATCTGAATGCTTAATAACGAAATCCGGATACATGCGAATTCCGTTCGGAAACTAAACACAAGCAGGAGAGGTGTCATTTACTGCTCTCTGTCTTCTCTCTTTGTGGTATCTCAAATGAAAACAAAGTACAACAATATTGTTACAAAATGTAAAGAAAGAAAGAAGCTGAGAGATCTGTGTTATTCTGTAACAGCTTCTGCTTCTTTAAAGGAGAACTATGAGATGAGTGATTTCCACTCACCTCATAGCTCTAGCCGACTTGTGACAATGAGACTGTCACAGGTCGGTAAGTAGATCGGGAGGTGAGCGAACACATACCAGGTTCGCTCACCTCTCGATCCTGTCACGTGACAATTTGTGCTTTAGACACTTTTCTGCCGTGACAGGGGGAGTGCTGGATTCCCCTCTCCCTGCTCCGATCTGCCAGCGCTGACTGACGGAACGGACGGGGGAGGGGGCGGGTACAGCTGGCTCTGCTACCCTTAATCCAAGCACAGGTCTTGCAGGGCAGGAAAGGGGGGGGGGGCAAGGGAGCGCCCCCCCCTCCACCATACTAGGCCACATTCCCTCAGCATTGGGAGAGTGCTTTTGCAGGGGGGACCACCTGGAAAAGCACCTTGTCCCCATGCCGATCGATGGGCAAGGGGGCTCATCTACATTTGGGTACACCCTTTCATTTAGGGGCACCCAGATGCCACCCCACCCCCTTGTGGATGAGTAAGTTCGCTAAAGGGTTACAAAATGTAAATAAACACACAACACCTTAGAAAAATCCCTTTAATTGAACAATTCCCTGTGCGTGGAATGTGTCAGGTTTGGCTTTTTTTTTCTCCACTTTTTTGTGTCATACCAATACAAACATAATAAATAAACACGAGAATGCCTAAACATTTGTAATTGCAACAATTTTCTACGCAAAGTGGTGCATTATCTGATGTTTTTGGCCATGACTGTATGTTAATATATCTGCGTGTTCTGTTTTAAGGTCCCCAGTGTGATGACATTCTTTTGATTTTAAAATGTATGGTTTTGTTCCTCTGTGTTGCATGACAGGCCATCAAACTAATGAACTCAGTAGCAGGATTAAGGCTAGACTATAACAGCATTGGTGGATTCACGATATCATCACAGATTCCCTGTCTTTTCATAAGCCTTCTGCTTGATAAATTGTAATGTCACTAAAAAAAAATATCTCTGGTATATGGATGTTGGTAAAGTCACACAGAGCTTTATTAAATATATTATATTTTATTAATATGTTTTAGTTGAACTAAAACTGAGGGGAAAAAAATCGTGTAAATGTCTAAGGCTCGTAGGAGATCAGGAAAAGGGAAAGTGTCAAATAATATGAGAAATATTAAGACCTCCAAGAAAATACCAGAGGGGAATAGAGAATAGGGAGATATTATACATTACATTATACTAAAGAATAGAATATTCCTTAGATTAAGGTTCTGCATTTACTCCACATCTTGTTCCAGCATGTTAAAAGTACTGTAGATGAAAGTGAGTATTTCATAATATTTTTTCCAGCACAAGATATAAAAATCATTTAATCATTTATTAAATCCAAGGCTTGATGGGTGGTTAGCAACTATTTAGCAATCGGATTTCTTCAGTCCACACTAACTGGAAGCTTGTTGCCAGCTATGACTGAAAATTCTTCTTCTCTGCTCTATACTATTAACAAAACCATGATGTTAATAAATTAATTTGGTGAGGTAAGATCTTGATCAATTTCTGTGTAATAACTGCTCACTAAAATCATTACGCTTATTTAGCATGTGAGCTTTTAAAATAAAGCTTATCCAGAATTAAAAAATGCAAGCAATAGCGTTAGGGTCCATGGCAGTCAAAGACTACAAAAGACCTCAGTTTTTTTAAAAAATGGATTTTGCCCTCTTTAACCTCTTGCCGTCCGCCCGTAGTAAACCCCCCGGACCCCTCACCTTGATTCCCGGGATCCGCTGCCCCATCTTGGATCCCGGGACCGGCTCCGAGGGCGTCAGGAGGAGGAGGACGGGAGATCAGCTCCTTGCTGATCTCCGTCCGGGCTGTGAATGCAGAAGTGATGTGTGTTACATCACTTCCGCATTCACCTGTCAGTCATCTGGCTGCTATTGCCAGAGAGAAGAAGCTGATAAAGCAGATCTCTGCTTCATCAGCTTCTTTTGGGGTCCATAGGTGATATTAGGGGTCCTAGAGACCCCTAATATCTCCATAAAGAGGACCTGTCAGTGTGCCTTTGCTATTATATAGGGGGTTGTTATCCCCCTATATAATAGCAATAACAATAAGTGCAATATAACA
>NW_017307066.1:316670-353659 GCF_000935625.1 Nanorana parkeri | reverse complement strand
ATTTTTTTGCACTTATTGTTATTGCTATTATATAGGGGGATAACAATCCCCCTATATAATAGCAAAGGCACACTGACAGGTCCTCTTTATGGAGACATTAGGGGTCTCTAGGACCCCTAATGTCACCTGTGGACCCCAAAAGAAGCTGATGAAGCAGAGATCTGCATCATCAGCTTCTTCTCTCTGGCTATAGCAGCCAGATGACTGACAGGTGAATGCGGAAGTGATGTAATACACATCACTTGTGCATTCACAGCCCGGACGGAGATCAGCAAGGAGCTGATCTCCCGTCCTCCTCCTCCTGACGCCATCCGAGACGATCCCGGGCCGCAGACGGGGCAGCGGATCCCGGGATTCAAGGTGAGGGGTCAGGGGGGAAAAAAATGACGGCCGTGCCGGGGGGCGGACGCGAACGAGCACATATAGACGATCGGCGGGCTATGGAGCCGCTAATCGCCTATATGTGAAACACCCGGTAACGGGTGTGTGCAATGGTCGGGTCTTTTCTGCCCGTGCGTGCCCACCATGGGGTGCGTGCGAGCAGAAAAAAAATGCCGTCTGGAGACGGCAACCCACCAATGCTGCAGTGCCGTCCGTCCGTTTTTTTTACTACGGGCGGAACGTCAATGCCCCCAATGCATGTTGTATTCTATCTTGCCAAGGTAATGCCTGGCTAGTGTCTGTCTCCACTGGAAGATTATTGTACATCCTTATTACTACAATTTATTTCTAGGTACAGATTTCTGTGTATACTCAGTTTAAAAAATCATTACTCACCATTACTCTTTGTAGCACTTTTCTAAACAGTTCAGCATCTTGATTGATGTCAGGTCCCTTTGTGGAGGTATTTGGTGGTCAGCAACATAGGGAAGACCTGGACCCAAGCCTATTTTACTGTAGAATGGTCAGGCCCCCAAGTAGGGTTTTTTTTTCTATTAATTGTGGCACTGATGATACTTTGTTGCTCCTATGCATTAGCACAAGCTGTCCAGATAATTGGATAACCCCTAATGGGAAGAATGAAACACTTTTACTAAAATACATTTTTGGGAGATATATTTTAAAATAGACACAATGGCTTATAACAAACAGTCTAATGTTATGAAAAGTTAGATCTTTCAAATTAATTATTATCCCTTCTTAATGCAGCCTTTATACCTGGACAGCATTGCATGATTTTTCCTGCATCCATTTTAGTTTTTTTTCCATAAAGAATTTTTATAAAATATTTCAGGAACAACGCAAGGGACATGAATAACAAAAGGTAGCCCATACATTGAAAACAGCACTAATAACAGTAAAATATAATCAGTAACAACCAGTACAGTGCCAAAAATGTATAGGACAAATAAGTATAAGGGCACCTGAAAGCATCTTAAAACAGAGTGTAGTTGGGGGGGTGGGGAGCGGGGGGTTATTGGTCAGGGGAAGCCCAGGAAATATCATCCAGTCCCAGGAGGCATGTAAATGCTAGGTATTATATCATATTATATATCATATATACAGTATCATATTATATCATACCCAAAAATTTGACCAGCCAGTCAGGAGAAAAAACCCCAAGCTCTTAGAAATCCCAGGCAACTCAATGTAGGTGTACAAACCATTTCAGTTTTCAATGTGGCACTAGGCCTTTTCTGTTGTAGTATATGTATATTTCCATTCCATTTAAATACATACGGAAATGTAAATAACACTTTTATGCTAGGGAAAGTTGGAAAATACAGACAATGCCATGTTACTACCATGGCTAGGCCAACATAGACTAAGGCATAGGGTGTCAGGGATACAAGGTGTGGCATACAGCCACTCACACATTTTGTTGCAGACTGACAGTAGCACATTTCTATGTGTAATAAACTGTTCCAGACTACTGCACAATATGCTTATTTTTGTTTTGTTGTTTGGAATACTATACTATGTAATTACAGTTTTCCCATTCAGATACCTTACACCTACAGCTGGACATCTAGCATGGTGACAGTTTGCCCTACTATATTTATCATCAGTTTTATAACTATTAATACAGAGTGGGCATACTGCCTCTTTCAGCTCTCATACCTACAACCTTTGTGTGCCTTTTGTGGCTGGCTATGATGTCTGATCTTGATGGTATCATACTAATGCTTGCAGGATCACTGGGTTAGTAGGGGGGAGGGGCACAAAACAGGGGGCATAGGGGGCAGGAAATATATGGCTTTGCTTACTACATATGGAGGTCTAAAACAGGAGTGTATATTTTTTTTCAAGTGGAAAACGCTTTCAACATAATATTTTTTATTTCCTTGCAAGAGAAGCATTATATTGGAGTTTGATATCGGAACCATTATTTGTTTAAGACCCAAAAAACAGTTGTACTCTTTTCTAACACATGCTTGTTACTGAGTTTTGCTTAACTGTTTTTATAGTTTATACACCATTGTGTGCTTTGATAGTGATAATCGAGTTGTGTAGAGGTCAAGAAGAGACTGATAAGCTGTATGGAGGAGAAATCAGAAATAGAGATTTGCTAGCATGTGTGAACTTAAATTATGCACTGCTCAGAAAGGAAAGCCAGTGATAATTAAGAGGGTGGGCAGGTCTCACAACCTCTGGGGAGATCTGCCTATCAATGGCCAGCTGGAAAGCATCATTTACTCTACACTGGTGTATCTGTATAATATTTAATCATCAGAAGGCAAATTGGCAGTTTACCAGGCTCCAAGACTCTGCAGGAGTTTACAGCAATGGACTGATGATCATTGTAAAGGCACCATGTCAACCTTTCTGCTGGATACAAGCATTTGTGCTGGTGTTTGGTAATAAATGGAAGCTCATTTAGCAGTACAGTAGTTTTTACGTGTTGTCACCAGATATTCAGTGATGGCCAAGGAACTGGTAATTAGTCCCTAGAGACAATTTACTTTTAGCATTCAAAACACAGAGCAGAGCATGTTCTGGTGAGTGCAGTGTTACTGTTAGCTGCCTGCAATATTTTTTACTGGCAGACAAAAAGACGACATCTTTTTCCTCTAGGTAATACAGTGCTGATAACGTGAGCCTTTCTTGGCTATTGGCTGACAAATTATTAATTGTTAACACATTTATTTCATAGGAATGCATGATAACTAAGGATTAGAAACCTTGTGCATCTCATAGAATTAACGTGTGGAAGCTTAAGGATAATTGTCAGTTAAACTGCAGTCGTTTCTATAGCTACAACATCTAATACAATAGTTTGATGAAGTAAACATAACAGATCGTAAAAGAACGAATAAACAATTGTTTAAGAACAAATCTGTTAAAGGAAAAAAGTGTCATAAAGCATTTAAACATTAGACTCAACTTGCTGATTCAATAAGGCAGTAAAAATTGCAATAACCCAAAACAACCAACCATATTTCAGTTTGGGGAAACAGACCAGTGAAAGCTGAATTCCAGCTGTTTTTCTGGGGATTATGATAAGCCTTCTTCATTCAAAAGCCCTGATTATCTAGCGCAGAAATAGAGAGTGGGACCAATAGTGGCTGTGCAACTGTAATCATAGAATTCAACCAAACCCCTGTTAAAGGAGAACTATGAGGTGAGTGCTTTTCACTCACCTCATAGTTCTAGCCAAACTGTGACAATGAGACTGTCACAGGTCGGCTCAGTAGATTGGGAAGTGAGCGAACACATACCGGCATTCGCTCACTTCTCGATCCTGTCACGGCCCTCTGCAGAGACAGGGGAGGGGCTGGATTCCCCCCTCCCTGCTCCGATCCTCCAGTGCTGACTGGCGGAACGGACTAGGGAGGGGGCGGGTACAGCTGGCTCTGCCTCTAGATAGGCAGAGCCAGCTGTCACTCACGCAGCTGGACGGATCCAGACATAATTGTCGGGATCCGATTCAGCTGCGGCATCTCAGTATACCGCGAGCTGTAGCAATTGCTCCCCGGGCCTCTCTGCTGCCTTTAAAAAGCCCGCGGCTCCCTCCGCCACCACTTACAGAGTACAGAGCTGCTACAGATGGGGCTCTGTACTCGGCGGCCGCTCGCTCCTCAAGGCTGACTTCTGACTCTGAAGGCCCCCGCGGGCGGCCCTCTACCGTGCCTGAATAGATCCAGCCAGCCCGGATTGCATTCGTATGCGATCCGGGATGGCTGGATGGGCCCCCCCCCCTACAACCAGGGCACAGGGAGCCCCCACTGACCACCAAGGTAAGGTGACACATTTTTAAAAATAAAATCCGGGGACATTTTTAAATGTCTCCGGGAACATAAAATAAAACATTTTTTTTTTAAATACTCACCTGATCCACCGCCAAGTGCAGCCTCCCATCTCCCACGCTGTCAGAAGAGTAGCGGACTCTTTGCAAAATGCGCAGCCAGCTTCCTTGCTACACTAATAGCGTATTCCACACGCTGCGGCTCCTCCCTGCCTCACACTTTCCGCTTTTAGACCCACCCGCCTGCATCCACGCTCCACATGCCGCACCTCTTCCCCGCCTCACGCTTGCCCCTGCTAGACCCGCCCGCCTGCATCCAGGCTCCACACGCGGAACCTCCTCCCAGCCTCACGCTTGCCGCTGCTAGACCCGCCCGCCTGCATCCACGATCCACACGCCACACCTCCTTCCTGCCTCACACTCACTGCCCGCCTACATCCATGATCGGCACAGGGACACAGGGAGAAGAAGAAGTAAGGAGGAGCAGGCGTGGGGTGATGACAGCCGCCGACAGACAGGGCCGATCTCAGAAGCAAGTTGCTGGAAGACTGCTCAGGTAAGCCTACACTTCCCTCCCCCCCACATGGTGCTCTATAATGTGTTGCTGGGATTTGTATTCCTCTATAGCTGATGGTACATTGTGCTGTAGATTATACATCGGAATACAAATCCCAGCAATACATTATACACTGTATGTAAAATGTACTATTGCTGGGATTTGTTGTATTCCTATATAGCTTGTGGTATTCTGCATTGCACTGTATAGAGGACTACAAATCCCAGCAATAATATATTATACAGCGCAATGCAGAATAACACCAGCTATGGAGGACTACAAGAAATCTCAGCAATAGTATGTTATACTGCGCCAGCTATAATGTACTATTGCTGGAGGTATTCTGCATTGCGCTGTGTAATGTACTATTGCTGGGATTTGTAGTCCTCTATAGCCGGTGCCATTCTGCATTGATTGCTGTATAATTTTACACTTTCGATTTCACTAAATTGCACACCACACTTTTTGTTTTCTTCCACCGCTCCAAGCTTGCTCCTCTGATGGACTACAATCTCAATACAAACTAGTAGTCCATCACTGGAGCCATTTTTTTTAATCCCGATTAACTGGTTAATTGTACTTAATAATCGGCTAACTAATCGATTTTGAAAATAATCTTTAGCTGCAGATCTAGATAAATGGTCACCCTACACCAGGGATCACCCATTAACCACCAGGGAGCCTCCACTGGCCACAGTGGAGCCCCCACTACCCACCTGGGAGCTACCACAGAGCCACCACTGATCGGGAGCCCCCACAGATCCCGCACTGGCCAGCAGAGAGCCCGCACTGACCACTTGACAGTCCGCATTGGCCACCTGAGAGCCTAATTAGGGAGCCGCCTCTCCTGCACCCACACGCACCCGTGAAACTCTCTGGACCCCTGGTGAGAGCCTGCACAGCCCACCTGAGACCCTGGAGATATCAGGCAGAGAACCCAGAGCAACAGAGTATGTAGCTACATATTATTCTGCATTGCTGTAATATGTATTGCTGAGATTTGTAGTCCTCTATAGCTGATGCAGTTCTGCATTGCTGTATAATGGTATTGCTGGGAATTGTAGTTCTCTATAGCTGTTGGTAGTCATTATTGCTGGGATTTATAGTCCTCTATAGCTTATGGTATTCTGCATTGTTGTGTAATGTATTGCTTGGAATTGTAGTTCTCTATAGCCAATGCTGTACAATGTATTTCTGAGCTTTATAGTCCTCTATAGCTGGTGGTATTATTCTACATTGCTGTACAATGTGTTGCTGAGATTTGTAGTCCCTCTACAGCTTGGAGTTAGTGGCAGAACTACCAGGGTCGCAGCAGTCGTACACACGCACAGCACTGACGAGGCATACGTCCACTACCAGTGTGCTATAATTTTCCTCAACCCATTAATTTCTCGACCGCGTCACTTCCAGGTGTGCATGTCATGAAGAAAGGGGGTAGTGAAAACAGCTGATTCGGATGACTCGGCCCCACTGGAAGTGACACAGTCGAAAAAATGTATAGAATCGAGAACAATTATAGAACACTGACTTTGAAACTGTTTGGCCCCTCCCACTAACCTCCCACAGCTCACAGCCCAGAAGCATGGACAGCCAGTGGTGGCCTACAGTGGGTGAGAGTGCCTAATACCGGACATGGAGAGGAGTAAGGCCAGAACCATGTATGGAGCCCAGTGGGAGGAGAGCACTATCCCCCTAGCCAGTCACCCCTTTCATGGATTTACTAGGAGTCCTCACATCTCCTGACCATTCACACTACTGTTACATGGATGGCAAAAGTGGCAGACGGGGCGGGGAGAATGTGGGGAAGAGGCAGAGCGGGAGGGGGGCCAAGTTGCTGCACCATGAACCTCTGGGTTGTACTTGCCCCTTGGGCTAAAAGTTGCCAATCAGCCCCTGCGGTATACTGAGCTTAGGGTGACGGGAGGACACTAGTTTGTGTCCTCCCGTTACCCTAAGGAGAACTATGGGGAAAAGCCCTAACCTCATAGTTCTCCTTTTAACTTTTAACTACTGCTCTTTTCTACCTCTGTAATGTTCAACTTCCTGGATCTAACCGCTTGTCTTCACCTTGCTAGTACTCCACCTGCCCTGCCCTATGCTCCTATCTATGTATCTGCTCCAAAACAAATGTTTATGCTCAACTCTAGTTACCCTTAAGCAATGACCTTTGTCTATTCACCTTGACTTCTTCATATAACCTAGCTCACCCTCACTGGGAAATAATCTCTTTGTTATGATCAGATAATATGGCTCTTAATTTCCTGGGGCCAACTGAATACCAGGACACATAAAAAATATTGTTGAAGGTTGGCTTCTAAAAGAACTGCTTGGCTCCTTTGTTTCTTTTCTTTTTTTGCTAGGTTTCAAAACTCAAAACATGAGTCAAATTTCACAAGCCAATTTGCACCTGCTGATATCATTACAGTGTTTGTGGGTCACATTGGAAAAGACAAGGAGTGAATCACAGCACCTGGAACACTACAGAATATTTCTTTTATTCAGTCTAGCATGGAATTTAACATTTTTGCGCAGTAGAAAATGCAATTGGAAAGTGGAATTTCCTCTACAAACAAGCAAATTTAAAAAATCTGTTTCTATATCTGCTCAAAGAAAAAAGCAACTGTATACAGAACTCTCCATGGTAATTTGTCTGGTTCAGGAGCTGGTTTCACCAGGGTATTTATCAGCATGGCCTGTACTTTTAATCTGCCCTCTACATTTCTTACCTTTCTAGTTGTTTCTTTGGAGCAGGTTTATACGTAGAACTTCATGCTATTCTGAAAAATGTCAACGTGCAATCAGAGACAAAACGAGGGGCAAACTGCGGGATAGTGTAATAACATACAACGTACCACTCACGCCTTAAGATCTTTAACCCTTTGTTTGAATCTAATTTTGCTAGCACAGTACATACTGAGTTAATTATAGTAAATATTAACACACACCCCCCTCCTTAACATTACATACGGTAGAAGGTTTTGGAGTTTTCAGAAAAACAAAAGGTTCATGTTTAGAAATATTAATAAATAAAAATAGCAAAACATCATTATATTAGGTTGGATGTCTGTATCATATTGCTGATAGTCTTCCACTCTATGCGCTCCATGATTCCAAGTAAAATTTGAGTACTTATACTAGCTTTTAATAATTTTTTTAAATACATTTATTATTTTATTAATACATAATTGCATTTGCTTGTTTCTTTTTAGTAATAATGAAGCTGGAGTTTTATATTAACCTTGATTTCACATAACATAAAGATGTGGTCATGTGAAAATTTAAAACCAGTCTCCTGTTCTGGTCCAGGCTCCTGGAGTGAGGGTATGAGAAAGAGCACTAGGAAGGTGGTAAGCACCAAATTAGCTGACAGCTATAAAAGAAAATATACATAATACCCTGATTTGATATTTGGATAGTATTTTTACACTTGACATATCTAGAGTCTTTTTTTTTTTTAAATCAGCTTGATTTGGACTTTATAAGATCAGTCTATGCTTTATTTTTGAAATACTATGGGAGGGATATGCCAAAACTGGAGCAGACAAAATCTGGAGCAGCTGCCCATAGCAACCAATCAGCTTCTCTCTTCAGTTTGTTCAGTTAAGCGTTTAAAATGAAAGGTGGATGCTGATTGTTTGCCATGCACAGCTGCTACAGATTTTGTCTGCTGCAGTTTTGATAAATTCTCTTCTATATGTTGAGCAGAGTCATTCTACTGCCACAGTAGTAATTATGTTTCTTTGATACTGAAAAGAGAACAAATGGAGCAGAAATAAGCCGCAATCACTGTTTCTTGTCTAGTACTGCTGTATATAGGTAATATCTGGAGTTAAAGTTTTTTTACACTGTACGTCGTCAGTCACGAAGGGGTTAAAATATTTTTTCAACTATTTTTCCCCCCATTCATTTAACTGTTTTGCTATTCAGCTCAGTACCTCAGAGGTACCGAGCAGAGTGCTCGGTACCTCCTGAGGCATTCGGCTATTCACTCACTGCCATTCGGCCCCTATGGGAATAGGGGCGAATGGCAGCGAGTGAGCTGCCAGGGCTTCGGCTCAGCTGATCTAGATGTTGGATTGGCTGAGTCGAAGTCCTTCTGCACTTCGATGTACGGCTGAAATCAGCTGTACTGAGCCGGAGTGAATAGCCGAATGTCGTTCGGCTCACTTCACTTGGGCTGGGTTATTCACTCGGCTGCCTTCACACGGCAGCTTTGTGAATAACCCTGCAAGTGGTTGGCAGAAAAATGGCAGAAAAAGACTCAAGTCTGCCTCTTTGTGTGTGTGGTGTGTGTAAGGTTAACACTAAAGTTCTAATGTGAAAACCTGACCTGACCTAAGGGTTCTAAACCTTACACATACTATCCAAAACGAAAAAAAGGTTTTTGCTTTGAATGCACTTGAGGCAAGCCATTGCCATGATAAAATGACAGTTGCATGATTCACCTGAAAAAAAATCCCAAACATTATTGGTCCCCATGATATTAGCGGCCTCAGAAAAGTCTGTCTGCATGGCTCTTCTTCTTTCCCCCTCCCTTTTCCATTCACATAAAAGTGCTATAATGGCTATAAAACTCTTGCCAACTAAATTTCCTGCCCTGATGTTAGTTGGATCATCCTGCATGTCCGCCCACTCTAGTACTTGTGGGCCAATATACTGATGTCATATTTTTGTCTCATAATCTTTGCCCCTGCCCCCTGCAATGCTAATTATTTGTTTAAATTATATATTTTTTTTTAACTTATAATATGTATACATTTAAATTATGTACTTAGTATACAGTAAGACTGCAATAAAAAGTTCAAATATTGCTTCCAAATACAGATGCTACATTTATGCCAACAAATTACACATGTATGACTGAAAAATGCAACCCAGTTAATACTTGATATATATTGGTATATATTATATTAAAATTGCATAGTATTACTGACATTACTACAACTATACCAACTAATAAAACTAGCAATGAGTTTAGCTTATTAGGTTTGACTAGATAAGTAATGAAGCAGAAGTGGTTAATCATTACCCACTTACCTAGTAAGTATTTCATCAGGGGAATTCAAACCTGATGCATGTAAGTAATTTAAAGTTCATATTAAAAATAGAACGACATCCAAAAATAACTAGATAAAAATGAATAGCACATTAAAAGATAAAATACCAAAACCAGCTACTGCTGCAATATTCACCTGCAAATCAAAGATCTGACAATGTGTTGCATAATTTGTTATTTTACATTATCAAGTTTTTATGCTATTTTTTGCATTTTTAAAGTGCAACTTAACACATTTCTATGCATAATGTCTGATCTCATTAAACTATACATCTGTGAACATTTGTTGTCTGCACCTTCTGTGTTAAAATAAAATGTATAGGCTGCCATCATTGATTTCTTCTTTGAAAAAAGTGAGTTGCTCACCTTCCTTGCTACTCCAATATTTTCAGGGATGCAAATCAGGGGGCAACAATGGTAACTTAAGAGTATTTTTCAGGACATGTGTATTTTAGCCGCCACCCGGCCAGCCGTTGTAATTAAACGGCCGGCCGGGAGCTTCCTGGATGTAACAGGGCATCTAAAGACGGCTTGTTAGCCCTGCCCATTCACACGCCGCACACAAGCCGTAAACTGCCAAAATAATAGGCAGAGATCAACAGCGGTACACGATCTCCCCTCTCCGGTTTCAGAATGCGGAAGTGATGTATATTACATCACTTTCGCATTCTGCTGTCACTCTCCAGCTTCAGCTTCTTTTGGGGGTCTTTGGGGGGTCCTAGGAGTCTTGGAGACCCCTGCTGTCTCCATAGAGAGGACCTGTCACATCCTCTTTGATATCACATAGGGGGGCTTATTAGCCCCCTATGTGATAACAATAAAGTTAAGTGGAAAAAAATAGGAAAAAAAATTAAAGTTCCAAAAAAAATTTAAGTCACACATGAAAAATAATAAATAAAAACACAATTTTTTAAAAAAAGTCCTCACCCATACATATATGCCCTGATGAAGAGACCCTGCGTGGTCTCGAAACGTTGGCTCTTGTGATTGTGTGACATCTATGTCCAATAAATGGACATGTTGGATCATTCTACTAAGTGCTGGTGACCTTTTCCTATATTGTGTCTGCACGGTGCCATCCGTGTTCATCACTACAGGCACCATTGTCTTCATAGGCCTTGATTGCTGCAAGGTGTATTCACTCACTCAGCCTGCCAGAGGTTCGGCTTAGCCGATCCATATGCTGGATCGGCTGAGTCGAACTCCTGCACTTCGGTTCAGCCGAACATGCTGAGCATGTTTGGCCGACCTGAAGCCAGCCACAGCAAGTCGATGAACGGCTGATTTTAGTCTGTGTACGGCTGAAATCAGCCGTACAAGCCTGAAGTGAATAGCCGAACAGCATTCGGCTCACTTCGGGTCGGTTGTTCACTCGCCTGCCTGCAGCAGCTTTGTGAATGGACCCCTAAAAGAATGTTTTGCCTTTACATACACATTAAAGATCTTTGGGAAACAGTGTTAATCACAATGAGTCCATAGCCACCCTCACCGCTACCTCTGACACCTGAAATACAAGAAAATTAGCTGTTGGTTTACAGGGTCAGAGATTTTTGCCCAGAGAGGATACTAGAGAGGAGGCCTGATGCCAGCAAGTCCTGTGTAAAAGGACAGATGAAACAGGTGGCAGCAAAAAAACTCCCCATTCATACACAGTTAAACAGCCTGGGTAATGGGCCATTCTGATCAGCTGTTTGAGAGAGAGTGGGTGGATGCTAATGCACAAAAGCAAGTTGATTGTAGAAGACTGTATAGATTAGCAGCCTCTGTTGAACCAGTGGAATGAGCCAAAATGCCAGGACGCCTTTATCTGGCTGTAATGAAGTGGAAGGCCGAGGTACAATGTTAATGAACCTGACATGATTGTTTATGTTTAGTTGGTACTGTGTTTCTGGCAAAAAATGTGTTCTTTGTAGGATTAAAAGGCATCTTTTTAAGGATTAAAGTCAGTGACCTTGAGAGCAACGTGTAAAAGCCTGCCAAGTTGATGTTACATTAAGCCCTGTTAAAGGAGAACTATGGGGTCAGGGCTTTTCCCCATAGTTCTCCTTAGGCTAACAGGAGGAGACGCCGCATCTGGAGCGGATCCCGACATCAACGTCGAGATCCGCCCAGCTGCGTGAGTGACAGCTGGCTCTGCCTATCTAGAGTCAGAGCCAGCTGTACCTGCCCCCTCCCCCGTCCCTCCGCCAGTCAGCGCTGGCGGATCGGAGCAGGGAGGGGGGAATCCAGCCCCTCCCCTGTCACGGCAGAGAGCCGTGACAGGATCGAGAGGTGAGCGAACGCCGGTATATGTTCCCTCACCTCCCGATCTATTGAGCCGACCTGTGACAGTCTCATTGTCACAGGTCGGCTAGAACTATGAGGTGAGTGAAAATACATGCCAGAAGAATGGGAAGTCCAGGAGATCACAGAACATGGGGACCGAGGGAATGTTAAACCGGCATTATCAAAGATCTTTTATCAAAATATTTATGAATTTGCTTTAGTCAGGATTTCAATCTTGCGTCCAAAGACAGAAAACTAGTACAGATGATGGCTGACATAATTTGCATGGCATTAGTGACCTGTACAATCATATGGCAAAGAACTGCCATATGATTGTACATCCAGACAAAGAATAACATGCACGAAGAAGTACATGAGAAAAGGCTCTCCTGGGGTGATGTTAGAACAACATTTACTGGCTTTTCCTAGAATAATGGTTTGAAGAAGTCATCATGTATATACTGTACGACCTGTACGAGGTTTGGGTTTGCCACTACCATGGTTACGCAGAGAAACCCCAGGATTCACAAATTGGGATCTTTTGGCAAAAAACTTTGCAGATTTGCTTTCATAAAATGGCAAAAAAGAATGACCTGTAATGCAATGCATAGCCTTTGCCCCAGACAGCTGAGTCACAAGAGCCAATAACTTGAAGGAATGGATAACTCAGCCCAGCTATTAAATGGTGGTCTCACCGCAGCCATAATGCTAGTACGTGTTTTGTAGCTGATAGGTAAAGTTGCCAGTTCGGTGTAAGGAGAAATACTATTTATTATTATAATGTATGTATAATTGGTATATCAGTGTCAGTGCCCAGCTTTCCATACTTTTTGTTTCAGTATAGGTTGCTTAATAGCCCTATAAATGGCCAAATTTAAATAACTTGCTGCACAGATTGCAAACTGTTGATTGCAAGATTGCAAAACTATTTGAGAACTGAACCCAGGCTGATCTGCTTATCCCTAGATGTAGGCTATGGCTAATGTATTAGCCTAATACAACCAAGCCATACTTTCCATTATGTCAGATTTTATTAAATAAGTCAGGGAAAGAGTTGACTTCAGGTAAGACAGACAAGGGACTTACAGAAATTCATTTTTTTAAAAGACAGTATAACTTATGCCCATAGGAGTTCATAGAAGCCTTTGTCATTTAATGCAATTTAAGAGGGTATAAAAACATATGTAAAGTGCCTTTTTTAGAATGTAATTTGTTTTGGACATTTCCATAAATTAGAGTTTTAACTTTCAAACACATTATGTACTTTATGCTTTCAAAGATATGCATTCAAATAAAAGTAGCTTTATAAAACGAAACTCTTTTTTTTATATCAAAATATTGATATCCATATTTGTGCTGAGATTTTCTCCTCGGGAACACTGTCAGCATTTTGTGGAAGCAGAATGCTGCAAAACATAAACAGTCATACACTCAGGTAAAATATTATGTGATAAATATCTGTGTTGAACCAGCCAGACTCAATAAACATACAGTAACAATATTTTTTGTTTTATAACTTTCATTTTTTCTCTCTTTAGAGACATCAGAGAGCATGCCCTGAATCATGCTTCCCCATATTAACTAGTTTCACTGAGTCTTTAAGGGAAAGCCAGGGCAAACTCATCAAAATATGTGAACCAAGGCAAAACAGAATATAGGGGACTAAATAACTAATATGTTACAAATCCGAAGATGCCATCTAAGTGAGTTTTTAGGATAATTTTTATCTTAGGGGTCTCAGACTTGTTTTCTTGTAATAAAAATTATGCTTTCCAGACTGAAGTGTGACAAATAGATGCTGTGCTCATTTATTCCAGGGAGCTTTTAAAGGATTTCAGAAGCATGATGCTTAAGACTTGTGATCCTCCATGCTATGTGTCTGGCACCATCGAAGCAATACCAGACTATTCCTTAGTAGAGATAGGTGGGACAAGCTCAGCTGTCATTTAGTACTTCAGAACATCTAGAGGTCTATTCACAAAGCTGCCGTAGGCAGCCAAGTGAATGGCCGACTATGTTCGGCCGACCCGAAGTGCAGAAGGAGTTCGACTCCGCCCATCCAACATCTGGATCGGCTATGACGAACCTCCGGCAGGCTACTCGCTGCTGTTCAGTCTATTCTTATAGATGCTGAACAGCAGTGAGTGAATAGCCGAATGCCGCTGGGCGGCATGCGGCTTGGCTTTTCTGCTCGGTCCCTCTGTGGTACCGAGCAGAACAGAAAAATTGTTGAAAAAGTAGAAAAAAATAAATAGAAAACGATTGTGCGGAGCTAGCAATGACAGCTAGCTCCGCCCAACTGTTTTCTATTGGCCGGCGGTTCTGCTGCCGTCAAAAAAAGGAAAAAAAACCCTCCCGGTTGCTTCCGAAGTCTCCCGCTCCCGGCCGCCAAGGAGAGAAACACTGCTTTTTCTTTTTTTTTTTCTTTATTCTGACACGTGTCAGAATAGAAAAAAAAAATGTTTGGCCATAGGAATGCATTGCTAGATTCCTATTGGCTATTTCAATTTGCAATAGCCAATAGTAAACTAGTTTCGATACCCGCCCTCTGCTGCTGTCAATCAGTAGTGGTGGACCTGATAGAAAACTGCTGCAGAGGGCGGGTGCAATGGCTCTGTGTCAGAATAAAAAAAAAAAGAAAAAGCAGTGTTTCTCTCCTTGGCGGCCCGGAGCGGGAGACTCCCGGAGCGCCAGGGAGAGTTAGGCTGTCTGGAGATCAGTGTCCCTGGTTAGCTGGTAACCAGGGACGCTGATCTCTCTGCAAGTGGCTGGAGCCAGCCGTAAGATCACTGCTGGCTCCGCTGTGGCATATGCGTTCGGCTCGACTGAGCCACTCGGCCAAGTTCGGGAGCTGTACGGGCTATAGTGAATAGAACCGAAGGGGTCCTGGGGCCGAAGCTAGCCGAAAAACTAGCCGAAAGATTGGCCGAAGCTACGGCTAAATCCTTCGGCTGCTTCGTGAATAGACCCCCTAGTGTCTATAATTTAATCTTGTTTAATTGTTTTGGTTGACAGGGATAGAATTAGGAAGGGTTGGAACCTCTGGTGGGTTTCTTAATGCTGTCTGAATTTCATAGTTACATAGTATTTGAGGTTGAATAAAGACATAAGTCCATCAAGTCCAACCTATTGCGTGTGTGCATTTATGTTTGAGCAGGTGTGTGCGTGTGTTTTAGTCCATGTGCGATTTTGCTCTTAGGCGTACCTGTACCCCTGTATGTTATGGTCTACGAGGAACGCGTCCAAGAGTTTCTTGAATGATTCCACACTCTTAGCTGCGATCACTTCCTGCGGCAGCGAGTTCCAGACCTTAACCACTCAAACTGTGAAGAACCCCTTGCACCCTGTGTGAAAAAAAAAAATTCCACCAATTTTTGGTTGTGCCCCCTGGTCTTTGTTACGGAGCTGACCGTAAACAGTTTCTTAATTCAATAGGTTTTTTTCCAAATTTTTTGACAAAACAAGCTTTGGAACAAACAAAGCAAATATCCAGGGTATAGGACAATAATAGGTAACGTAAAGAAAACAAGTAACAAAAAGAAATAAAAAAATAGAAATACAGAGTAAGCAGCAGTCATCACACATTTGACATCAACAGCTTGTGCCACATTGGTCAAAAAAAAGAGATGTTATCATATCTAGGTATTCAATGGACAGTTCAAGTCATTCAGACGGTGAGTCTAAAGAGGCTATACATTACGCACCCACAGTTCACTAATAAGTAGCAGAAGTCTGTCCCTGGGTGGTCAGCTTGGACCAGCGGACCCAGGGGAGCCATTTTTCATCGAATTTGGGTAAAGATCCTTCCCTGAGTGCTATAAGTTTTTTGTGATGGTAGTGTAATTTTACTATGGAGAGAGTTTCACCTATAGAAGGGGGTGTTACCTTCTTCCACTTCCTAACTATACTGAGTCTGGCTGCTAATAAGATATGGACTGTCAGCCATCTATATTTTACTGGGATTTCTTCTATCCCCAAGGAAAGGACTGCCAGAGCTGGTGTCTGGGCTACCGGGGCCTCTATAATCGCTTCTATGGCCTGAAACGCCAATTTCCAAAACCCCTGTAGGTGTTTGCATTCCCATAGAATGTGGTATAAGGTGCCTTCCATTCCGCATTCCCTCCAGCACAATGGGGAAGTTTCCTTATACATCCTGGCCAGTTTGTAAGGTGTATAGTACCATTGTAGGGATATCTTGTAATGTACATCCCACATTTCTACGCATCTGGTGGTTTTAAGCGTGCAAGATAATGCTTGCATCCACTGGTGCGCAGAAAAGGTGCTCTTAAGGTCTGATTCCCATCCTGCAAAGGGTTTAATTTTGAGAAAGGTCATTTTGTTAAAGAGTAGTGAGTAGAATAACGAAATTCCCCCTCTCTTAGGGGAATTCTCAAAATAGAACCCCCAGGCCCCACACGGTATGGTGTAAATTATATGTGGGTTCGCCAGCACTATATGCTTAATTTGGAGGTATTGAAGAAAACAACTAGAGGGCAGCCCGTATGTAGATGACAAAGAAGAGAAGGGTATTAGTTTACCATCAATTAGCAAATCTTGCAAGGGTCGGATTCCCCTAGAAGTCCATGCCCGGAGAGATAAGGAGGGGAACAAGGCCCCAAGGGCCTCTAGTGGTGCGGACAATGTACGCATTGAGTCAGGGGAGTGTGAAGGAAGAAGTAGAGTCTTCCATGCCATGCATGAGGCCTGTACACAAGGAGAGAGGATCTTCAGGACCGATGCAGGAAGCACATGTGCTATATACATGAAGTGTGGGGTCGCCCCAGGTATTAACGCTTTTTCAACTTCCCGCCACTGGGCTCGACTCTGTGTTTGGAACCATGGTTTCAACTGATCTAGTAAAGCTGCTGTGTAGTAATCTTTAAGGTCAGGATAGCTCATACCCCCCACTATTCTATGTCTAGTCAGGGTGGCACGGGAGCATCTAGGTTTTTTCCCCTGCCAAATGAAAAGGTTAAGGGACCTGTGGAGGCTTTTAAAGTATCGCTCCGGGATGGGGATAGGGAGCGTTCTAAACAGATACATCAGGCGAGGCAGAGCTATCATTTTAAAGAGCGCTAGTCTGGCGGACCAAGATAAAAAGGGTTTAGCCAAGGATTTAAGTAAGCCTGGCAGGGTTCCAAGGAAAGCCTGATAATTACTCTCAAATAAAGAGGAGCACTTTTTGGTCATTACAGTTCCTAAATAGGATATCCCCTCTTCTTTCCATTCGTATGGAAAAGAAGACTGCATTGCCCTTTTTACCTCCGGTTGCACGCCTAGGTCGAGAATGTGTGATTTAGACGCATTGACTTTGTGGACACTCTACCAAATTCTTCTAGCAAGGCAGTCACTGCTGTTAATGACCTTGCTGGGTCCGTGAGTACCAAAAGGACATCTTCTGCAAACAGGCTGATAACATGGGAGGTATTTTCGAGAGTGATGCCCATAATGTCAGGGTGGGATCTAACCCTCATGGCTAGTGGCTCCATCAGTAGATCAAAAATGAGGGGGGACAAGGGGCATCCCTGGCGTGTCCCATTTGAAATGGTGAATGGAATGGACAAGGCTCCAGATGTGTAAACCTGGCCAGTAGGGGTGGAATACAGTGCCATAATTGCCGATAGGATCCATCCCGAGAATCCACATTTTTGCAACACCCGTGATAGATAGAGCCAGTTAATTCTGTCGAACGCCTTCTCTGCATCCAAAGTTAGGAGCAGAGAAGGCGTTTTGGAGCGTTCTACGTTGTGGATCAGGTTTATAACTCTGCGGGTAGCTTCCGGGGCACCCCGGCCCTTTACAAAGCCCGACTGGTCCGGATGTATTAGGGAAGGTAGTACATCCATCATACGTAGTGCCAACAGTTTTGCATACAATTTGACATCCACATTTAGAAGAGATATGGGGCGAAAGTTCTGAGGTACATTTGGATCCTTCCCTGGTTTTGGCAACGTAACTATCAGAGCTTTCAGCATTTCCGGTGGGAAAGAAGCAGAGGTCGAGGCCCGTTCAAACACCCGCTGCAAGTGTGGGCCCAGCATGTCCCCAAATTCGTTGTAGTATTCCCCAGAGTAGCCATCCGGCCCCGGGGATTTATTCATAGGTAAAGATTTAATGCCCTGTATAATTTCCTCGGTGGTGAAGGGAGCATTTAGCGTTAGGCATTGAGAGGGTGACAGGCTGGGAAATGTTAGAGATTGGAGGAATAGGTCTATGTTCACATCGGCGGGGTGGGGGATATTAGTATCCTCCTTGAGATTATACAATTGGCTGTAGTAAGTGCTAAATAAGTCTGCTATGTGTTGTGGGTGCCTCAATTTTTGGCCATCATCGGGGTGAATTAAGAAAGGGATTCGTGTTTTTGAGTGCTGTTCTTTCACCCGTCGGGCTAGCAGTTTGCCGGCTCTGCTGCCCTGCGAGTAGAAAGATGCTTTCATGGAGCTGGAGGCCCTATCATATTGATCTAATGAGTGGATCCTAAGGTGCTCCCTTAATGAACGCAGCAGAGTGGCATGCTGAGTATTGGGGGACTGTTTGTTCGCCTCTTCTGCCCGCTCTAGCTGGAAGAGCAGGTGTGTGAGGTGTCTCGACCTCTGCTTCCTGTCCACAGCCCCCATCTTCATCAACAAGCCCCTAATATACGCTTTATGAGCATTCCATACACAAAAAGGATCCTCCACCGAGTTCACATTAATAGCGAAGTATTCAGAGATATGTTCCCCAAGGAGTGTCTTCGTCCGGGGCGACTTAATCAAGAAAGAGCCAGGGAGACAGGGGCATGGTCCAACCATGAGATCTGATGAATTGCGGATGCCGACACTCCCTGGAGAAGCTCCCTCTCGACTAGAAACTAATCTATTCTAGAGTAAGAATTATGAGGTGGGGAGTAGCAGGTGTAGTCTCTCTCAGACGCGCGAAGGCAACGCCACACATCATAAAGCCCCTCTTGATGAAGGAGGCAGCTAAAGGGGATCAAAGGGTTCCTACGAGGATTTGTGGAGTCCACGGAGGGATCCGGGGTGACATTAAAGTCGCCACAGATTATGACACTACCCTGACGAACCCGAGAGAGATTCTTAAGGATTTTATTAATAAAGCGTACCTGGTGAGAGTTTGGGGCATAAACATTCACAATGGTAAACACCTGTTGTGCAATGGAACATACTAAAATAACATATCTACCGGCTGGATCTAGGATCTGGTGTATAACCGCAAATTGCAGAGAGTCTTTCACGGCCACCAGCACTCCTTTAGCCTTGGTCGGTGAGTGGGCGGCAAAAATATGGGGGTAGTTCCGGTGTGAAAATGGAGGGGCCTTAGATTGTTGAAAATGAGTCTCCTGAATGCAGAGGATGTCAGCACGTAATTTAGTGGCCTCTCTCCAGAGGCTATGCCTTTTGGCAGGATGATTCAATCCTTTAACATTAAAGGAAACGACCGTTACAGCCATGGTATAGGGGGGAACAATGCTATGGGTAACGTCATACCGTACTCGGTGATCCCACGCACCAAGCCAGTGGACATGTGATGGGCCCTCGGTCTGGAAGTATGGAAGTCCGGGAGTCACGGGATGTGAAGTCAGAAAAAACAGAGGTGACGTCTGACCATCTATCTGTGTCGCTGACAATGAAGAAAAAGAAAACACAAAACAAGCAAAAAAATAACTGGTGAACAACAGAACGGTTAGTAGAAAGCAATGGGGCACCCCCCATAGGAGGTGTAGCCACAGTATAAAATACCGGGCGTATCATTGGGGGTAAGGTATCCGGAGTGGATCCAGGGTCCTCAAGGCACTTGAGGTTAGGATGAGGATGTATGCAGTGTCCCAAATTGGTGCTGCACTGCAGGGCCAGATCAGGTGGTCGGCTGACCCCTCTTCTTCCGGGACACGGCGTGCCATTCCTCTTGCATCGCAGGGTTCCTTCCATGTGGCTTGGTTGGGTGTTCATCTGGTACAGTGATATCCCAGTCGCTGAGTAGTGAGAGGCCTGGTCCAGGGTGGTGATGGAGAAGGATTCCCCCGACTTGGTGATAATAAGCTTTGTGGGGTAGCCCCATCTGTACACAATCTGGTGGGATCAGAGTGCTTTAGTGATGGGTAGCAGGCGTCTCCGCATACCCAGGGTATGTTGGGATAAGTCCGCATAGAACTGTAGATGTGTATAGGATGAGGGCAGGTTAGATGCGGAGCGGGCCGCCATCATTAGCCGCTCTTTGACATGGAAGAAGTGAATCCTCAAAATTACATCCCAGGGAACTCTATCAGGCAGATGTAGAGGTTTCGGTAGTCGATGTATGCGGTCCACAATGATCTCAGAGGAGGGGACATCAGGGAGGATTACCTTAAGCATATCCCGTGCATATTGGTGTAATTCAGAATTGCCAACTGATTCAGGGATACCCCTAATCTTAAGGGTTGTTCTGCGGGAACGATCTTCCATGTCAGCCATCTTTGCCTTAAGCCAGGTAATATCGTCTTCCTTGGCGTTGTGGGAATCTACAAGATCGTTAAATGTTGAGGCGAATTCCCCCATCTTAGTTTCAATGTGGGAGACCCTGTCGCCCAATTGACTCAAGTCCGTGTCAAATTTGCGCATCATCGCCTGCATATCAGTATGCAATGAGCCCCTCAGGGACATAAGCATATCCTTCAGTGTGGAGTCAGAGACAGGCTGATCTAGAGTGGGGTATGCATCTATAGGCATGATTAGCTCTCTTGTGTCATCATGTGAAGATGCAGGGCTCACCTCATATTGGGCCTCTGGAGAGGGGGTCTTCCTTGTCCCGGTCGCCCCTGATTTGCGGATGGTGGATGATGTTGGGCTGAAGGAAGTCGAGAGCATCCCTGCACGTTGGGCCTGCATGTGGATGCTGTCTTGGGAGCCTCTCGAGTCCCCGCTCGAACCCCCGGCAGACGAGCGGGGTGAGATCTCTGCGCCATCTTGGGCCTCACATGGCTTCTCCATCCGCGGCTTAGATTTTGGCGGACTGCGTGTGGATGGCGTGTCCGATCGATTGGACCTGGTGGATGCTGGACCCGGATGCCCGGCGGACGGTTGCATGCCGGTTTGGGAGCTCCTCGAGCCTCCCCTCGACCCCCCGGACGTCGAGAGAGGCGAGGCCCCGGCGCCATCTTGTGCCCTCCGTTTGTCCGGGCCGAAGAAGAAGTCTGTTAATTTCTTCGGGCGGACACCCCGCCGCTTTTTACTCATTTCCGATCAGTTGAGAGACAAGGCAGACGGGAAATCCGATAAGATCTAGCCCCAGTCACTATTTCTGTGTTTCTGTTGCTCAGAGCCTCACTGTCTTGCGGCCATTCAGCTCGAGCGCCAGCCACGCCCCCCGTAAACAGTTTCTTAATAATGTTGCTGTCGCCCTTGAATAGTTTATACAGGAGAATCATGTCCCCCCTTACTCTCCTAACCTCCAAAGAGAACATATTTAATTTGAACAACCTCGTTTCATAGTTCAGGTCCTCAAACCCCTTAATAAGTTTGGTTGCCCTCCTCTGGACTTTTTCCAGCTCAAGGACATCCTTCCTGAGTATCGGTGACCAAAACTGGACCACATACTCCAGATGAGGCCGAACCAATGATGTGTACAGTGGCAAAATTATAGACTTGTCCCTGCAATACATTCCCTTATTAATACAAGACAGTACTCTACTTGCTTTGTTTACAGCAGTCTGGCACTGCAAGCTATTCTTCAATCTGCGGTCTATAATGACCCCCAAATCCTTCTCCGTTTCCGACTTCCCTAGTGGCACACCCATAAGTGTATAGTCCATTTGCCTATTTTTTACTCCAAAGTGCATTACCTTACATTTATCGACATTGAACTTCATCTGCCATACAGTTGCCCACTCCCCGATTTTATCCAGGTCCTCCTGTAATGTTATAATGTCTAAATCCGTGTCTATTACCCTCCCAATTTTCGTATCATCTGCAAACACTGAAACATGACTACTAACTCCCTCCCCGATATCATTAATAAATAGATTAAAATTTTCACTTTAAAGAAAAAAATTAAAAATAAATAAATACATAAATAAATAGATTAAAAAGCATGGGACCCAGCACCGAACCCTGGGGCACGCCACTCATGACCTCAGCCCAGTCTGAGAAGGTGCCATTAACTGATACTCTTTGTGCACGTTCTTGTAGCCAGTTTTCTATCCACGTGCACACTAATTCATCTATGCCCATAGTATTAGCTTGTATAGCAAGTGTTTATGTGGCACCGTATCAAAGGCTTTGGAAAAGTCCAGATATACTGTACTACGTCTACCGGCCTCCCTCCATCCAGATCTTTATTTACCTCTTTGTAAAAGGTCAGCAGGTTGGTCTGGCAAGACTGGTCCTTCCTAAATCCATGCTGTACATCACTTATTATACCATGATCTTGTCTCGTTATCTCCTTGTTCAGTTCCTTGAGTACCTTGGGATGTAGATTATCAGGTCTTTATTTAGTGCATTTAGTAGTTTAAGCCTATGTTGTATCCCAGTTTCAGTCAAATTTGTAAAATTTTGTGTATTATCCTGTACATTATACCTGTCTGTTTCCTTGGTGAATACCGACGAGAAGAAAGTTTTTATCGCCTCGGCCCTCTCCCTGTCGTTTGTGAGTAACGTCCCATTTATGTCCTTTATTGGGCCTATCTGTTCCTTGCTCCCCTTTTTACTGTTTATGTACTGATAAAAAAATGTGGGGTTCTTTTTACTAACTTTGGCGATATATTTCTCACCTTCAATTTTAGCTGCCCGGACTACCAGTTTAAATCTTTTATTACATTCTTTGTAGTTTTGGAATGCCAATACTGTCCCCTCTGTTTTATACTTACTAAATGCTACTTTTTTTCCATTAATGTGTTGTTTTACAGTTTTTCCCTTTACAGTAAGTCCTGTCCTTTAAGTGGGAGGAAAGCTCCACAAAATGATGGGACATCCCAACTTGGACATAGATCAGGAGATTTGTCCCACCTCTTGTTTGAGTGACAGTAAAGCAAGGTTCACACCTAGGCTTCAGCGTTTTTGCGCATAAATCAAATCACGTGTTTTTGTGAGCAGATTGTTGATGTTAATAAACAAACAAACAAGAAACACGTGTAAAAAAACATGCAAAAACCCAGCAAACACGCGTTTTCAAGCCTTTCCTATTGAGTCTATGGGGCCAAAACGAGCTGTAATATGCCAAAAAAAAAAAAGCTCATGTACTTTTTCCAGTGACAGGTGTTTTGCTTATTGCGACAAAACACTCAGATGTAAACAGGGCCATAGAAATTAATGGGATTTTTGGGGGGGAATATTTTTTGAACGTTTTTTAGGGCAGAAAAAGCAATACAAAACGCTCAGTTTGAACCAGGCCTAAGTTCCTGTTCACACTAGGGACCAAAAGAAGAAGCCTGTGATTTCTGCACAGCCCTGTCTGTGTGCCAGCAAGAAAGACCCCGGAAACGCGTCATCACACAGTCTTTCTTGCTGGCACACAGACACAGCTGTGCAGCAATCACAGGCTTCTTCTTTGGTCCATGTACTTACTTTTCAAGCTGTAATCATGTCGACCTTTGTTAATATGTTTCACATTCACCTTTGCTTTTATTCTTAATAAATTTGTCTGCACCAGGAAAGGCGCCCCTTGTTTGTGTTTTGTCTGTAGCAAAACGCCTGCCATTGGAAAAAGTACATAAGCTACTTTACTGCAAATTTCAATGGTAACACCTGTAAACATGAGACGCAAGCATTTGTGTATGTTTTTTGAGCATTGTGTCACACAAGAGCCAGTCTTCCTTTGCAAAAAAAACACTGGGGAACAAAATGGAGGACAGCGCAAGCTGAAAGAGTAGCAACAAAACACTTGGAAAAACGCATTTAAAAAACCCTTGACAAATGTGTGCAGACATACATAAAAATGCCTGAAACACTGACACTTAGGTGTGAACAGTGCCTTACAGGATGAAAGGAGGGGCATTTTTAATGTGGACAGCAATAAAACCTGACAGAGGTTCCAATTTTCACCTACTATATCCAAAAGTAAAAAAAAAATATGTTTTGGCTTGACCCTCCCCTTTACTTCACCTTTTCAATGTACCCTAACACCTTCATTCTTTATGCCAGTGGTGATCAATACACTTGATATACAGGGCCAAAAGCTGGAACTCTGACATCGCCAAAGGGCAGCACATGATATGCAGTTAATGTGATGCTACATTATGCTGTCAGAGACATGCAACAAGAGATAGTTATAGACTGAAGATATGCTACAGGGGATGGTCTGGCTACTACGTCTGGACTGGACTGGAGACATGCATAAGGAGACAGTCATGGACTGGACATGAGACTGTTACATGAGACTTCCAAAGATCACAGCCCCTATACAAATTAGTGCGTCCACTTTTGTACCCCCTACAGCCTCCTTAAAAAATGATTGTGCCATATTCATTTTTTTCTCTGAGCAAGATCAGAGAACATAAAAGGGAGAGATTGGATGGAAAGCACAGAAAATAAGGCAACTAGTCTGAAAAAATAAACCTTCACTGGCCTACATAAGCACCTAAGTAGGATTACTGACTTCAGGGGCCCTAAGGGCTGCACAAGTGCCAAAGGGTTGCATGCATCTCCTGGGCTGCAGGTTTGGCACCAGGGCTCTACACACTTACTTTCTAGCAAATAATTTACTCAACGATAACATCTGCACGTTAGAAGCAATATTTAATCTGTTTAAAGTGCAATCGGTGTGCATTTTCAGTTATTGTAAAACTGATGTACTGGTATGCAATGTTTACTTTAAAATAGTCATAGTATTAACTCACATTTATTCACTCATAGAACAAATGTACCTGCTGGCCAGATGCTAACATACGTGCATTGGATGGAATGCACAAGTAAATGAATAAATGGTTTGTGGCTTTAGAGTATTATAGTTATATACGGATTTGAACACATTAATGTGTTTTATTTTTACTATGTTACATTTACTATATACAGTAATGAGGTTTGCAATTTTTTTTAGTTCCCAGGCTGTATTTTCATTTATTGATATCTACTCTTGTTTTATGAAGTAGATGAATATAGATACAGACTTTGTAAGAGGACAATTTTCTGCACTTAGGGACAATTGTTTTTAATTTTGTGTACTTGCTTTCTGTTTTTGAAGTTGATGCCATGAATTTGAATTCAACTGCAGTTGCCAGTTTCACTTGCAAAAGTGAATTCCTAAACTTTGATGAACACTTAACCTCAGTAGTTTTGTAGCAAGCATCAAACCATCAGTCAGCTAATAGTATAAAATAAAAGCTCAAGCACTGTAATTGATGTATAATATTATAGTAGAGATTAACTATTTCCAAACACTTGGCTGTACTATCCTAAGGCTATTTTTCAAACAAGAAAATTGTGAAATTGCTATAATAATTATTGGTGTTAAAAGGATTATTACAGGTACCTGTGTAAGAAAATTATACAGTGAGATGCAGTCATAAATGTTTTTTTTTATTAAGATGATGATTAAACTTTCAAGAACCCTAGTGAAGTTGTTCTTTACTGCCTCCCCCTCCCTCAGTGTAATCAAAATAAAAGAATACTTACCTTCAGCTCCACGCTGGAGATCTCTTGCTTTACATGAAAAGAAAAGTCCCAGCCACATCCTACACCTACTGTGCATACACGCCGCTTTCCACATTCATTCCGATGCCCATGCTTCTCTGGATGCCTGGTTCCACCATGATTCAGCCCCAGCTATAGGAATGAATGGAGCAAGCAGCATGCATGTGACATAAGCACATGACACGGCCAGGGTATTTTATGTGCAAAGTCTGTGCAACGCTGAGTACACAGTGCAGATCTACAGGACAGAGCTCAGAATCAGTGTTCTTATATGCAGGCTTCACTGAGGAATATGTTGAAAGTAGGTGTAGTGCATGAAACAAATTGTATTCTATTATAACATAAATCTAATTTTATTTGTAAGTATAGTTATTTATTTTATCAGTGGAAAGACAACACAGGCAAATTAAATTACAGGATAACATACTAATATGTATTTCAGTTTTAACTTGAATGATACATTTCTAAGCCTAAATCTTTTACAAGAATAAGAAAAATATAGATTATTGCAACTGCAGTAAGACATTGATAACATTTTCACAAAACAGGCCATTTTAACCACATGGCTGAATGTTCAACTTAGGTGAATATACACGAACAACAAGAAAATGCACAGGATGCTAACATTCACTTTTAGTAAATCAAGGGAAAGCATCCATGCTACATTTCCAAACGGGCGTAACTTGAAATCACAGGGCCCCATAGCAAAATGTTGTTCCTCCTCACAGACGCCAGTGAGTGCAGCAGCCTGCGATGCCATAGCGACCCAGGTGGCCCGCACGGCATCAGGAGGAATCATTTGTTCCCACCTATGCCCCGGTCCCCATAGCGGCCGCCTGGGTCGCTATGGCGATAGTCCCGCCACTATCCAAACATTTTCCACTTTGTGAAGTCAGATTATGACCTTAGTAAATCAGGACAACTCAATTGCATCTACTGCATCAATTTTAGTGTGTAGCTCAGGATCTAAAATTTAGACTGTTCTGATTTCTTCTATGCCTGCCACCTGGGCAACAGGGATAGGGCACTGTTTACCAAGGTTAGCATTAGAGTAGGCAGCATCCACCCTCACTAACTGCCATTGTGGCCCCATATTATCATGCCTACCAGGGAAAGGATGCTAACTCTACTGCAGACCGGATTTTCCTTAGGAACCAAATTACTATGACTCACCACTGTTGAAACAGGAGAAGAAGCAATGTACTTTAAAAACTAATATTCAGAAAGCAGAAATTGTCCCTTAGATCCCAAAATATAACAATAATATATTGCTAACAATAAATATCAAGATTGCATCTAGACCAAGAGTAGGCAACCTTGGCACACAAGCTGTTGTAAAATTACTAGTTCTATGAGACATTGCAAGACTCGGACAGCTATAAGCATGACTCACAGAGGCATGAAGGGTTTATAGATGCAGGGCAGCTGCCAAGGTTGCCTACCCCTGATCAATGCAAACCTTTATTATTTATTTATTTATTTTTAGTGATTCTTGGTCTTGTTTTTCTGAGTATATAATATCCAGTAAATATATAAGATATAATAACCAGTTTAGACCACACACAAGGATCACCTTAGTTTGGCTCGGCTAACCTGTTTCTTATGGCAACTATAGGTTAGTATTGATCTCAGTAATTAGTCAAAGTTATTAGTGACAGATCTATGTTATGTTTCATTAAACCACTCAACCTTGGTGGCTCTATTAGTTTAGTACTTGAAGACATAAAAGGTCTATTAGTCTCAACATATTTTTATTATTATCTTAGTAAAGTAAACAATTAATCATATGTTTCTAAAGATGGATCATGGCAGCAGTTATTTTCGATGAAAAAAAGCTGATGAAGCTAGTAAGGAAACAACACAAAATGCAATAATCCATAGAAACCAATAATAATTCATCTTCCACCAATGTGAAAACAGTAAACTAGATTCTGTTGGTTCATGTAGGTTATTGCATTGCTTGGTGTTAATAAATAACAGTGTTCACCAGGAAAGTGATGCATCCGAGTTTCAGAATGAAAAAAATAAAGAAACCAAACTAATCCAAAGTTTCCCATAACGGAATTGGAATTTGTGTTGTTAAATGTTAAAACATAAAAAAAAAACAGCATGGAGTCCCCTCCCAATTCATGCCAGACCCTAAAACAGCATAGAGTCCCCTCCCAATTCATACCAGACCCTGCTATTTGGGAGCAGAGTTGTTATGACAGTTCTGTTCCTGTATGTCAACAAAAGGACGGAACAAGTCCCATGACGTTATGACTCACTCCATTGACATTCGGATCAGAGTTGTCATTTTACTACATCATGATTGACATGGATTCACATCGCTGGACAATGTGATGGACATTGGGATTTTTCGTTTTTAATAAAAGACTTGTTAATAACCTGTGTTGTGTATTTTTTTTTAAATAAAGGACTCTGCATACGGTGTTGTGTGTTTATAAACAATGCTACTGTTTATATGCTGAATGAGTAGGGGTAACAACTACCCCTTACTCATTCAAGAGGAAGATGCCCTTCTCCTCATTGACTTGGGGATAAGATGCTTTTCCAGGGGATCTCTTTTTAAAGGAGACCCCACACATTTTTTTGTTTGTTTTTTTGGCGTTGGAGCTAAAGGGTCTGGTATGGATTGTGGGGGAACCCACATTTTATTTTTTGTTTCTGTCGACTGTCAAAAGGTAAAAAGAAAAATGTCACTCTTTTTTCTCTTTCACTTTGCTGCATGAACAGCACAATGATGATATCACTGCTACTTTTACAAAGTAATAACCATGTTTACAAAGGCATTTGGTGTACACAGAGTGTAGATATTGTGGAATATTTTTAAATAAAGGTTTTTGTGCCGGTGTTCAGCTTGAACTGGTAAAATAACTGGTGTGGAAAATGATTTACGGGGATGGCAATGATATCTTGCATTATAAAATATTTATTTTATTAAACTTTACTAAGTATCTGAAACCGATACTGAATTTCTAAGAATATAAATGACAGATATCATGTAAAAAAAAAAAGCCTGCTTTTTGTGTTTTGTGGCCATTTAATAAATGATACTGTAGCTCTGGAGCACCTTGGGTGCTAACATATAAGCCCATATAGATGTGTTACTACTTCAGAAATTTGAAAGGGGAATAAGGGACATTTTTCAATCTCTTATTGATGTGCTGGGGTATTGGGATTTTTACTAAGGGCAAATGAAAAAGGAAGATGCATTGTTTATTTAACAATAAATGTCAGACAGCACCTGGTTAATAAACCATTAGTATCAAATAATTAGATATAATAAGCAAGTGCACATGACCTATTACTACACTGTATCTTTTAGTGCCCCAAGGCTGAATTTTTGTACATAAGACATTTTAAAACATCCACAAGATTTTTCTAAGACGGTGTCCAACATCAATTTGGAGACAAATGACCAATTTTATAAAAATCTGATTCTTCTCACTGTGGTTAATCAATTACAATCTCATTACTGATGCAGTGGCTCGAGGAGAGATGAAATCTCTTCTAATTTAGATGAGGCTTTCCATTGCAATCAGTTTGGATTCTGGTAGAGGCGTTGCCAAGGATACAAATCCGAGGGAAATAGGGACATTGGGGGCAGATCAGCTTTCTGAATTTGGAGGCTTTAATGTGGTTAGACAACTAGTGAAATTATATGATAAAGGTTCGTCACACTCTTGCAGAAGAGATTAGTATATGTGAAGCGGTGTGCGTGCTTCTACTATGATGCTGAAAATCAAGCAATCTGCTTGCCTAACGTGATCACCGCTAACAATGTCAGAATGAAAAGAAATTAAGAAGTATGGTGTATGTGCGTCAGTCACAGCTCGACTGCAGGGCTAAAGTGTTCTCTTTAGGAAACATGTTAGCGTGATAAGATGATGACACCAAAGCCAGCAAGCATATTTTATCTCCATTTTGCATAGCACATGAAAAATGAAAGACTAGGCATCAATTTGTTTTACATGATATAAAACCAGCGTAGCTATGATTTATTACTGAATTGAGAAATTAGGTACAGTATTTTGTATGTGTGTACTGCTGCATTGCTGTAGCACTATGAGGATAAGTATGAGTTACTGAGCACTGTGCTGACTAAGCTGTTATGGCATGTTACGGATCGTACACTTATGCAGTTGAGTACATTTACTGCAGCTGCCTATACTGTTACCAAACTACATCTTAATGGTTTTAATGGTGACAATATGCTAAGTATTAAAAACATTAAAGTGGTTAAAAACCCATTAAAATGAGTAGGGGGGTCACAGTAGCGGGCTTAAAGCTGACCCACTCAAAAGACACAAATTAATGCAGCTCTGCATAACTTATACAGCATTAAATTAATTTTAAATGCAAGCAGTGTAAGCAACTCAACATGACTTTCCATTGAGTACTGCTGAAGTGCAAGGAGCTCACTGATAGTAGAAGAAAGCAGAGTGAATGAGAGATGAGCTCATCAGTCAGCTATTTTTCGTTTCACTGTCCAGTCACAGCATGGGGTTGGGGAGGAGACCTGTAAGTGTTACCTACCTGCAGCAGAGAAAAATCAGGTCTCCTGAACTGTGTAAGCTGTGTAAATCTCAGAACTGGAGAGAACTAAAAATTATTTGACAGGTATGTTATTTCATTTGTGTATGTAGTTGTTTGCCTGGAGTTCATTAAAGAATAAAGCATTGCAATGGTTTTGTACAGATTTTGGCTTAAGTTTCTAGGCACCAACAACTTTGCACATTGTTTTAGGCACCATTTATTTTTTATGTGACCCACCTCACACTATATTAGTGTGATAGTGTTCCTCCTATCCCTCCTATCCCCCACATGTCGAAGAAGAACAAACAGAGGGGGCAGCGGTCCATGCCAAAAACTGCTTTTAAGAAGCTTTTCGTGCGTCCGGACACCCCCACGGAAGAGCGGCCTTCATCCACTGCCGCATCCCTGGACTTTCCTGCGGCGTGGCCGCCGGGACGAGACGCGACGTCGGCGGCGGAAAAGGAGGCAGCAGAACGGCGGATCAGGTATGATCGCCGGGCTCACGGTGAGCACTCCTCCCCTATACCCCCTGGATCCGTGTCCCCCCAAGGTGGTGGCAGATCAGATGACCGGGACCCCGGCCGCCATGACACTCCTGGTTCCCTGCCCAGAGGGCCCTGCCTGCCACAGCCCACAGCCTTCACCGCTGACACGAACATCAGTCAGCTATGCCAAGGCACACAGCCCTGAGAACCAGCAGGGCTTAGGGGGCTACAGGACTGACGCTCAGGCATTACCCTTGCCACCTCGTCCACCCAGCAATCCGTACCCTGCTAGGCCACCATTACCCCAAGGACAGGTGGAGTGGCCCTCCCCCCCTCTCCAACAAGCTGAAGGGGATTCCTCAGACTCATGGCACTCGGAACCACAGATGGTATCCCTGTTTCCCTCTGGGAGCTGGCACCCATCACTTCATGGACAGTCACACATAAATAATGATGATCTCAGGGAGCTGCTCTGCTCACTCCCTACCAAAGCGGACATAGCAGCCATGGTGCCCACTAAGGCTGATTTTGAGGCGTTTACCATCCGAATTGAATCTGCTTATAAGCAAGCGATCACAGAGGTCAAGGAAGAGATTGCCACTGTTTCCTCCAAAGTGACGGAGCTTGAACGCTCACAGGCAGAACTTGCTCGCAAGATCACACAGCTGGAAGAAGGCCAGTCCTCATCTACTCAACAGCTGACAGCCCTGATGCTCAGGCTAGATGACCAGGATAACAGAGGCAGGCGCAATAATGTCCGCATTAGGGGGATCCCTGAATCCACCCATGCGGCTGACCTGAAGACCACAATACAGGGCATCTTTAATCTGTTCTTGGATCGTCCCCCCGATACTGCAATAGAGCTTGACCGGGCCCATAGATCCCTAGGTCCTAGACCACAGAATGCTGATAGGCCTAGATATGTGATATGTCGCATCCATCACTACAACATAAAGGAAGAAATCATGCGACAGGCCTGGCGAAAATTGAGTTTGATGGAGCCTCCATCCACCTCTATCCGGATATGTCCAGACATACACTGCAGATGAGGCGTATGTTGAAACCTTTGCTGGACGCTATCAGATCGGTCGGTGCATCCTACCGGTGGGGCTACCCCTTTCACCTGATTGTCCGAAAATCGGAAGGAACGTTCCTTCTGCGATCCCCAGATGCCCTGTCGACACCCCACCACTCGTGACAGAGATGCCCACTTTGTGAGTGATCCCTCCCAGGGTCGAGATATTTTGCACTGCCTTTTACAGAGTTATCCGTCCTGTTTAGTTTTAATGCTAATGTTCACTTTATATATGTCTACTCATGTACATGGGTGTGAGCTGGACACATATATGCCAATAAAGAGTTGTTTTTTGTTGCATAGTTTTCTAAAGAATGCATTGAGTCGTGTGCCCGGAGCGTTTAGATACCTACGAGTCCCCTGTTCTGGTTGCTTCCCGCAATAGGCCCTACTCTCCTTGGGTGGTCACCCTTGAGAAGGTAAATCAGAAGCGGCTGATCGCTTCCGTTAGTTGTTTTCCTACCCTCCCCTCCCCAAGTCTATTTCTGTCTCCCTCCCTAATTTCCCTACAGCCGACTGCCGGCTGACTACCCATCTCTTCACTTTCATATCCCTATTGTCTCTTCCCACTATCCCCTCCCACCCCCCTCTCACATTCATATGGCCCCGCTTAGGTTGACTTCCTATAATGTTCGAGGCCTCAATATACCGGAGAAGCGGAGGATGATTCTTTCTGAGCTGCATCGTCAGCAGACTCAGATAGGGTTCCTCCAGGAGACCCATTTCTCAGCTGTTAAACCCCCTACACTCAGAGATAGTCGATACCCCACTGTATACCATAGTTACTCGCCAGACAAGAAATCCAGAGGGGTTAGCATCCTCTTCTCTCAGTCGGTTCCATTGTCCCCGCTCGACATATATGCCGGCGAAGAGGGTAGACTGCTCATGATTAAGGGGAAGATCAGTGCCACCGTGGTTACTCTGGTCAATGTCTACTTGCCTAACCAGAACCAGCTAACGTTCTTGGATCGTGTTCTAGGATTGATGGACGACTTCAGGGAGGGACAGCTGGTAGTGGGAGGGGATTTTAATATTTTGCTAGATCCACACTTGGACTCCTGGTTCGTCCTCCCACCTCTCCTTCCCGGCTTTAAAAAGATTGAAGAAACGCCTCCACCTTTTTCAACTTGTGGATGTGTGGCGGATTCATCATCCTACTACGCGGGATTACTCCTTTTACTCATGTACTCATAAAGTTTACACTTGCATTGATCTGTTCCTGGTCCACCATAGCTCCCTGGCCTCCATCTCGAGCTCGAACATCGGCAATATCTCCATCTCAGACCATGCCCATCTCAGACCATGCCCCTATCGAGTTAATCGTAGAATGGGGCCCATATACTCCTCGTTCATGGCAATGGCGCCTGAACGAATCCCTAATTTCTGACCCCATTCTTGCCTCTGAAATAGCCCAAGATCTACGTTCCTATTTTGATCTGAACACCCCTTCGGAGTGTACTCCGTATGTGGTTTGGGAGGCCCACAAAGCATATATAAGGGGGACACTTATCAAAATGGGATCTAGACTTAAACGTCAGCGAACACAACAAATCAGTTCCCTACTGTCCCAGATTAATTCGTTGGAACTCATACATAAAAGATGCCCAGACCCGGTTATATCATCTGACCTCTCTGGATTGCGGGACTCGCTTCGCACCCTATGCCTCGCAAAGGCCAAGGCAGCCATCTCGAAATGCCGCCGCCACTTCTATGAATGTGGCAACCATTGTAGCCGGTCAATGGCCAGGGCGCTCCGCCATCAACACTCAAAAACGTTTATACCGGCCATAAAATCCCCCACAGACTCCACCCTCCATCTGACGGAGGATATTGCGGTGGCATTTCGAGATTACTACTCTTCTCTCTACAACCTTCCCCATCCTCCATCCGCCCAGGCCCTGTCTCAACGGCAACAGCGTATCCGACAATATCTGCTAGACTCTCGCCTTCCCTGCCTACCTACTGACATCGTGCCTCTATTGGAGGACCCTTTGTCCTCTCAGGAGCTTGAATCCGCAATCAAACAGAGGCAGACTGGCATGGCCCCAGGCCCCAATGGGTTCTCGATTTCCTACTATAAAACCTTTTCCGGCATCCTTAATCCACACCTTTTACAAGCCCTGAACTCGATCGACTCAGAGAGGGGGACCCCATCAGATGCCCTGTCTGCCCATATCACGGTTTTACCAAAACCCGATAAAGACCCTTTGTTATGCCCGAGCTATCGCCCCATATCGCTCCTTAACGTTGACACTAAGCTGTTTGCGAAGGTGTTGTCTCTTTGCCTCCTTCCATATCTCCCCTCGATAATCGATCAGGACCAATCAGGATTTATCCCCCACCGTGAGGCAAGAGACAACACCACAAGGGCTCTTAACCTCATCCACTCGGCCATGTCAGAAGACCGACTGTGTCTTCTCCTATCCACGGATGCGGAGAAGGCCTTTGATAGGGTTGACTGGTCCTTCATGCGGCTTACACTGGAGCACATCGGTTTGGGTCCCCAAATGATAGCCTGGATAACTTCCCTATATTCTATCCCTTCCGCTAGAGTACGCGTCAACGGCGTCTTATCGGACTCATTTAGGATCTATAATGGAACCAGACAGGGCTGCCCACTATCCCCACTTATTTTTGTACTTACGCTGGAACCCCTCCTTTGCACGATCAGAGCACATGCAGATATTCGGCGAGTGCAACTGCAAGGTGTACATCACAAGGTGGCTGCATACGCAGATGACCTTCTATTCTTCATTTTATCTCCGGACATCTCTATTCCCAACCTCCTGGCGGCCTTACGACACTATGGGGAACTATCCAATTTTCACATCAATGGCCAGAAATCGGAGGCCCTTAACCTTAATCTCCCCCGGGCGGCTTTCACTAGACTACAACACAACTTCCCATTTCAATGGTCCAGTTGTTCCATTAAATACCTGGGGGTGCGTTTACCAAGCTCTCTAAACGACACCTTCGCCCTTAACTTCCCCCTTTGCTCCAGAAGATTAGGTCAGACCTCGAACAATGGTCTCACCTTACCTTCTCATGGACAGGTCGATGCAATATTGTCAAACAGAACGTCCTTCCACGGCTTCTATACCCCTTACAGACCCTCCCAATATTCATTCCTAGAGCATTCCTAGCAACTGTTCAATCGGCTATTACTAAGTTTATATGGGCAAAGGGACCAGCTAGGATCAGGCACTCCATCTTAAGACGCCCCAAACCTCATGGGGGTCTGGCCCTACCAGATGTACACCTGTACTACCTCGCGACACATCTCTCTCGGATCATAGACTGGTGCAGACACAATGAGATCAAGGCCTGGGTTGCAGTGGAACAGTCCTTCTCCCTCATTCCTCTGAAGACCCTCCCTTGGTGCTTCTGCTCCGCTCCGAGACACCTCCAGCTACACCGCACTATTGGCCCCACTTTGAAAGTGGACAAACTGGCCTTCGACTCCAAAGAAATTTCAACCTCCCCATACCCTTTACATCCAATACTTGGGACGCCGGACTTCTCTCCCGGCATACAGGACGTGGTGTTGCTTCGGTTGGGGAAACAGAATAAGTTCAGAGCTTTCCACTTTCTCCACGGACCCGCATGGCCCACTTTCCCTGAACTCGCTTCGGATCCATCCCTGACAGCCTTAGGCTTTTGGAGACTCCGCCAATTGACACACTACCTATCCTCGCTACCATCTCCGATTCTATTTTCTAGACCACTATCTCCGTTCGAGCGAGAATGCACTACGGTAGGCCCCCTATCTAAAACATTGTCACTCTGTTACAAACTACTTATTTCCCCGTATCTTGATCAACCTTTGCCGTATATTGAGGGTTGGGAGAGGGACTTGGGGGTCCAGTTTACCCCTGATGAGAGATCTAGGATCCTGTGGCTCTCCCTGGGGTCATCTATCTGCAACAGATATCAGGAAACTGGATATAAGATATTGACCAGGTGGTACCGAACTCCCCATAAACTCCATGCAATTTTCCCAGAGGTTCCGGACGTGTGCTGGCGCTGCGGCTCCTTGCCAGCTGACATGTATCATGTTTTTTGGTCCTGTCCATTGCTAGTGAGCTTTTGGACCCAGGTCAGGGACGTAATGCAGAAATTTACTGATAGAACAATCCCATTAGACCCGGTCTTTCTCTTACTACACCATAATAGCACCCCCCTTGAAGGCATATAGAAAGTCTGTTCTAGTACACCTGGTGAACGCGGCGAAGGCCTGTATACTTCTTTTGTGGAAACAGTCATCGCTGCCCACCATACGACAGTGGCTTCAACGAGTTAATGATATTAAACATACGGAAGATCTCACTAGCTCCATAAAGGGCACAGTATCTAGATTCTCTGCCACATGGTTTTACTGGAATGAATTCCTCGACTCTCCGGAATACCAGCTTTTAATGAGCAGTTAGGATGTGCGGCCTGAGTGAGAAAACACCTTTCCCACCCACCCTTCCTCAGTCTTGTTTCCTTCCCTACCTCCCTCCTTTTCCTCTTTCACGTTGTCAAGCCTTTCTACCCTTGGCATCATACCTGTCATGTCAGGATATCGGTTATTTACCGGGTTCTATGCCTCAAAGGCCTGAATGGTATTCTACAGAACTCCCCCGGCATTGACACACCTTGGAGACGGGCCCTGGTCTAACATCAGGGAAGTCTCGCTTATTGTATGTGATGGGATGAAGTAGGGGGTATTCATGTGATAAATTGATCTGTGACAACGTATCATGCCATGATTATGTTACCCTTTACAGTGTGACAATGTTAATTGTTGTGTATCTTTGCTTTGTTTTATTTTTGGAGAAAAAAAAAATTCTTTGAATAAAAACGGAATTTGTAAAAAAAAAAAAAAGATTAAAGAAGAACTCTCGTGATACTTAAAAATTAAATAGAGGTTTAACCCTTTCGCTGCCAAGGACGTATGGCATACGGACCTACAAAAGTGCTTCCAGCTGGCCAGGTCAGTATGCCATACGGACCTGGCATTTACAGTTCTACTATAAGCTCATGGTCGCTTTAGCGACCATCAGCTTATAGTATAACTGTTCAGCAGACTGTCCCCTTTAAATTAATAGCTGTCATCAGCGGCTCACAAGCCGCTGATGACCGCTATTATCAAAAATACCGGGCGCCCCCCCCCGCCGGCATCTGGAGTCTGTCATCCCTCCCTGGAGCCATCCCAGGGAGGGATGAGAGACTCCATGGATCCCC
>NW_017307066.1:312703-316404 GCF_000935625.1 Nanorana parkeri | reverse complement strand
CAAAGCTTTGTGACTCATTGCCATGCGTTGTGATACCTTGTGTTGCAATTAAATATACACCTGTATCATTTTATCACAACACAAACACCAAAACAATTTTTTACATAAGTCGATTATTTACAGTTTTGCATACCTTCATTTTTTTACCTTTTCGCAAAAAGGCGCAATTACAAATTTGCTAATATTTGTTATTTATTAACTCAATACAGTTTTATCTTTTAGATTTAGTCAAAAAATATTTTTTTTTGTGCACGGATACTGATTTTGGTGTGTTTTAACAATTGAATTGTGTATTTTTATCGGTTTAATATTAATTTGAGAAACATTTGCGCAATTATCGCAGGGCCTACAAATTTAGTATCACCATCTTTTTATTCTACCGGGCCTGCGCTTTCAGAAAATATATGGTTTGGGGGGTCTTTTACAAACGCTAGCAACGCAGCAGTTGAAAATTTAATCAATAGGAAAAAATTGCAGAAAATTCAAAAATGGCTTGGCCAGCTGATTTGAAAAATGTTCCGGAGGGCTTGGCAGCGAAAGGGTTAAAAAGCGATGTGGAAATATCTTGCATGCCTTTTTTTCTGTAAGCTGCAATTATTTTCTTGTATAAAAACATTAATTTCTGAGTCTACTCCCACCTCCCTGTTCCTTCCCACACAGAAGCCAATTTTGGGGGAGTTATTCTTGTGGGTAGTGCCAAGGCACAGCTGCCACCGCCCCTCTGTGTAGTTGCAGCTACCTCTGGGTACAGTACTAAGCAGCCATGGTCTGTATAGTACAAAGGAGAGGTGCCCCCTCTTCTTGCATCCTTCTAAGCTTGCTTGTCTCTTGAAAAATGTGGGACTTAGGTGTATGAAGCATTCATTTAAAAACAAAGTGAGACTTATTCTTTAGGGGAAGTTTACCATTGGGTTATTTATAGTTGCTAATATTCCTGGGATTTTGGACACTGTACTGCAGTGTTCAGATCCCACAGGATCCAGGACACAATTGTCTGGAATTGTCTTCACTGGAATAAAGTCATAGGGATCTCTTGACTTGGTTGATTTTACTCCTCTTCCTTTACATTATCTGATAGAAACATGGATCATCGGCTCACATAACAAGAAAATAATATAATAATAATAATAATAAAAAATATAAAAGAAGATAAAACATTGTCACTTCATAGCTGCAAACAACAATCTTGGATAGCATATGATATCACGGTTGATGACTCTGCCCAACAAATTTTGGTCAATCACCTTTCATCGGGGTGATCCTGGAAATGCTGAGTATCTCATATCTCATGAGAAGATGCTACACTGTGTTGAAGTGCCTTGTTGCAAGATTTGGTCTACTCCCCATAAAGGAACATGATGTCATCCCCTGCAATACCAAAGCCAGGGTTAATTTATGTGGAATTATAAAAATTTTTCCCTATAGTTGTTTTTAATTTACTGCAGCAATTTGGCATGGAGGGTAGCAAACCTAACTTTTAATGCAAGGCAGGCATAGGTCTACAGGAAGATGGAACAATCTAACACTACTCATACGGCCATCTTTGATGGCCTGTAGAGGCATTGTCTTGCCCCTCAGTGTCACAATATCCAAGCTGCACTACTGTTTTGGGATAGTACATTATCTACATAAGCCCTATCAATGCGTCTCTGAGCTGCTAGCTGCAAAAAATTAGTAGTATGGAAGCCAGGAGTAATCCAATATGGTTGCAACCAGCAGGGAAAAGGCTCACAGTGCTGGAGCTCTCAAATCAAGGTCATGGGCTCCAATACATGTCCATTATTTTAGCTTGAAGTTAATATAATTAATTTGTTTTTAGAACGTTCTTGTTAAGTTCTATACTTCTCTATTTAATATAAAATATTTACTTTATTAAATCTTTTATTTGCAAATAATCATCTAGCATGGGATGGGCCCATGACACTGGTTTGAGGATGTTATATTTTTAAATGGAATTGTTTAAGTATATGTGAAAACAATGTACAGTATATTCACTTAATATTACACCTGTGGTATCCAGCAGATGGCACATCTTTTGAATAGGAAAGACTGATCACTGTCCTCATATGGGGTTCTAATTCATCGCCTAATTCTATCTTTAGCTTGAGTATCTTTATGTATTAAATGGTAATATTTTATCAGGAGTGATTTGAGATGATGTTAAAAACTCACCACTTATTTTCAGCTAGTTAAAGGTATAAGGAAGTATGCCAGTGCAAATGTGTATCCACAGTAGCCCATCTATCTACTTTGAAGACCTAGTTTTGCTGAGTGCTGCACCCTCTCTGTTCCTCATATATTTTTGAGGAAAATGGTCAGATGCATTAAAAGTGTTTTACTAACTGTGCTGCCTGACACGCTCTAAAGATATTGAATTACTAATATGTCACCTGGACCTGAGTAGTAGGTGCCACACCCCTGGAAAGGTTAGTAGTAAAAAAGAAAAAGCTGGGGATTTTAGGCACCAAATGACAACTCCAAAGACAATAGACCATAACAAATATATTTAATGTTTGTAGTTAAAAAAATGAGCACTATAAATTCATTAAAAGCAACCAGCTAATTGGATAGCTCCCTATGAGCTCACTCCATTACTGATCCATCCATTGTAAATGTACAAAACATGATTTAAGTAAATCACAGTACATGATTAGTTTAGAAACATGATTCTAGATAATGACATAATATGTGTTGTAATTTAGTTTGGAACATGATTCTACTCAATTGCTCCTCCACTGTCAGCCATCCTCAATTGTATTATATCCTATCATGTGAATTATCTAGAATCATGTTCCAAACTAAATTACAACACATTATGTCATTATCTAGAATCATGTTTCTAACCGTGCTACCCCATTTAATCATAGATGGACAGATCCCCATTCTTGACAGAACAACACCAATTTGGGACTTCAAAACAATGGGACTGCATGGAGGGGTATAATAGAGAGGTTACTGTAAGGAATTCCTGTTACAATAACAATATAAAACAGTTTTTTGTTTTTTATTTGAAAGGTGGGCTTAGACAAGAGATGATGATTGCTCAATGCAGCTAAATGTGATCTTGTGTGTGTGTACTAGTTAAAAAAAAGGGATAGGCTGTGATGCCTAATTTATTGATTGACATTGATTTCTCCTACCTGATAAGCCAGCAATACAGCCATTGGACATGCTCCACCTTTCATCTCCTTAGGCAGACATTTACACATGCTTGTATTATGCCTATAAGTCCAGCTGCATTCCAATGCATATGACCACATTCCCTATTATCCTTGGCACTGCTTAAATATAGAACTTACGAGTTCTATATTTAAGCTAATAATAAATAACTTTTAACTTGTATTTTTTCCTCATTTACTTTTAATAATAAGCAATACCTGCCCGCAGCACAAATCTTTGACTCAAAAAAGTGAATTTAGTGACCAGGGATTTACCAAGAAAATAGATAAGGGGACATTTCAAAACCCCGTTAAACCTTATTTCAAATCTCTCAGCAGCCCAAGGGACTTTTTGTGAAATTTATGGCTTTTCTTTTGACGTCAATGGATGTACTTGTAGCATGTAAGTGATTTCAGACAAATTGTTTCTTTATCTCTATGTTTTTATGTGAAACTACCAATTAGAAAGTGCAACCAGTTATAAAAAGATGCCCTTCCCTTTTCTGAATGTGTATTTGGCTGTGTTTTGTTTATATATATATA
>NW_017307066.1:305760-312568 GCF_000935625.1 Nanorana parkeri | reverse complement strand
TATATATATATATATACACACGAGGGTGAGGCAAAAATGATCTGCACTCCGGTTAGCCACACTGTCTTATTTGTGCTTTCCTTTCAAGGCTACTGTCTCCTCAGTCACTGCTGTGCAGGTGTGAACGTGTTACATCAGTTCATCTGTAACCGTGGTGTGAAAAAAAATGCCCCACTTGTGATTTGCACGAAAGAAGAGCAGTGTGCAGTGATTAATTTTTTTGTGGTCTGGGGGTGTGCCTGGTGCCAATACAGTGGTACCTCGGTTCACGAACTTAATTAGTTCCACGATTCCGGTCGCGAACCGAATTGGTCACAAACCGAATCAAACTGTGATCAGACCACGATTTCGACTTGAGGAAGCCACGACCATGTGTCAGAGCAGGGAAGATGGCTGCGGTTATGTTCGTCACCCAATGCAAAGTTCGCGAACGGAAGCAAAATTTTGACGAAATTCCTGTTCGCAAGCCGAATTGTTAGCGAACAGAAGCGTTCATGAACCGAGGTACCACTGTATTTATCAAAGACTTTGTGTGCAGTATGGAGAAAGTGTTCTGTTGCGAAGAAGTGTGTATGAATGGATAGAGAACTTAAAGGAAGGTCGCACAAGTGTTAGCAATCAAGAAGGAGGCGGGCGCCCGCCCACATCCACGTCTGATTGAATGTACACATGAGAAGATTCTGTCAAATAGACGAGTGACAGTGGATTATATGGCTTTGGTCCCCTGAAAGCAGCCCTACGAGGATGACGATTCAGCTCTGATGAAGTGAAGACACTGGTGCATTTGTGGCTTGCGGCTCAGCCTAAAACATTTTTTAATGAGGGAATACGAAAGCTTGTTGACAGATGGACAAAGTGTATTAAAAAAAAAAAATGATGTATTTTGTCTTTTCTAAAAGTTGATTAAAATAAACTCTATAGCCAGAGTGCAGATAATGTTTGACTCACCCTTGTAAATATATCCATGTAGTTAAACATCACCATTGTTTTATAAAAGTAAACCCCCTATAGAGCAACATACAGTAATGCAATGGGTCTCCCTGTGTTTCCTCTGTGATGAGCCTCAATAATAAATACACAGCACACCTTTAGAGGGTTTTGAATGTTTTTTTACTATACATGGTAATCTGAATAGCAATGCATCAACATAACTTTTTTCTCTACACAGTATAACACCTCAACTGTGTATAAGGCACATTTATAATGGTAACTGCTTATCAACAGGATCTGTTCTATCGAAAGTCCCACTGACTTTATGCGTACTTATATTTGCAAGTCTCAGTCCCAATGTACCCAGGTACCTAACCAACTGGCCAGTGGTACTATCTTTGGCTAGGCAATGTTGGGGCCAAAAGTGTAATTGGTGAACAACTTAAACAAATTAGCAGACAATGGTTTCAATGGCCAGAGGTCTCTCACCCTTCCGGATACGTGACTGGTGCCCTCTGGGGTTGGTCAGTGAGAGGGAAAGGCTCTCACCCTCCCCATCCGACTTGCTGGTTCCTTGCAGCTGTCACAGGTCAGGAGCATCACCAGTGAAGATTCTGGATGTCAACAACTCAATCCTCTGCAGCAATGGTCAGCGATCTATGGTCACTAGCAGCAGATGAAATGTCCGCCCTGGTTTCTATTCGTCCACAGAGGCCGCAGCGCATTTCTGCAATCCCGACCAAAGGGCACTCGCTATCACCATATAAGCAATTGTTCTCCAGCCAGGGAGTATACAGTGCTCTCCCTTGTGTAGCAATGAACACTCCGTAGATGCACCAGAGATGGTGTGACCACAGTCCCTATATAAGAGAGCTAGCAGATCTCTGTCTCGTACATCCACCGGCTTGCCCCACACACTAATTAATCCGTCCTCCTCCACACCGAGTTCACTCCCTACTTCCCCTGAAGCATTCTGGTGAGTGTAGTCCACTTACACACAGTCTAGCTTATATCCAGCAGAGTTATGAACAAATTCTCCACAAGTCCCTTCTCTCAGGATCCCGGGCAATAGCAACATCAATTTCAGTCTTAAAGGGGCCAGCACCATATCAGGGCTACATAAACAATAAACAAAAGCAATTCTTACAAACTCAATGATCCAATATATTAAGGTAAAGAACCATGTTAAACAAAATATAGAGCCTTGATATGAAATCTTAGCCACAACCATTTAGCTGCCAATCCAGATTACTTTATTTTATAAGTCGCAAGTTTCATGGAAGTCATGTTCATTCTATGACTGCAATACTTCCTGAAAAACTGCATGTACATTTGAATGTTAGTGGTACATTTTTAAATGATTTTTTCCCTGGTCAAATGTAATATCAAGAAAATACCACATTATGACCACTAGATGGCACTGCGGGGCACAGGAAATAAGTAATTATTTCCTATGTTCCTCAGCTTCATCTATTGGCCATAATGCAGTATTTCTTTGATATTACATTAGACCTGAAGAGAAAATGCTGGCTAGGGCTGCTTTTTAATTATTCAACATTTTGCATTAATTCTTAACTTAAAAATATACCCAAACAAGGGAACATAATGAAGAGGAGGAAAAAAAATACCTTCACTACTGGGACAATGCTAAGAATTCTACTTTTTACCATAAACCGGGATACTAAAGAGCATGGCGAGGTCCACCCAGTGCTGAGCAGTTACAATTTTTGCATTGCATTGTTGATAACTATAATGACAAGTGAAAAACCATCATGTGATGTGCTGTTGGAGATGGCTCATTAGATAAAAAATAGCATGGCATTGCTTTATTTTAGTTATGCCATATGTAGGACATATTTGATAATTCTACTGCCAGGGACCATACGGAGGAGATAGAGAAGACGGTTGCAAGTACCCTCTAAGCTTGAGCTAGACATTTGAAGAGTGTCCAACCCTTTATAAGGAAGTTAAAGGAAAAAGATTAGCTGCAGCAATACACAGGCAATTCTATTTTTTTTTTTTGGGGTGGGGGGGGGGGGGGCACAATTTACACATTTTAGGCCTTCTTTAAGCACCCATGTGAAAGTTGAAAGTTAATAGTTTGTCAAAAAACCCTGTCTTTGGACCTTTTGCAGAGTAGCTAGGTGTGTGTCTTCATGCAATGTGGAAAATATACAAAAAAAAGTTATCAGAACACAGTATTTTTTATGTTAGTGGTCCTTTTGACCTTTTCTAATTGTCTACTACAGACAATGAAAAAGATGTTTGCTAGGTCAAAAGGAAATGCCAGGGATTGCAGAAAGGCCTACCAATGCCAAAATGAACACACCTAATATATAGATGTTCTGACACTGTATATACATCAATTTCCTCCAAATGTATTTGCAAAAAGCTCTTGCCACCTTATAAATCTGGTAGCTTCTGGGCAATTGAATGGGTTACTATGGCTGTTAGTATGCCCTTTATCATAGGCTCAGATCACAAAAACCTTTATTAGCATTTTTCAGAGTTTCTGATTTATATTTACATAGGCCACTACAACATCCACTTCTACTTTATTTTTCTACCATTATGATTTACTCTACTTAAAGTATATTAAATCAGGTATAGTAAATTCAGGTATAATAAATCAAGGTAAAGTATAGTGTATTGTGAGAACATATATTGAGTTATGGTTGCAGTGTTTATCTTCCAGTAGTTTTGTTTATCTGATTTTCACATTTTTATGTGCTACTTCCATATTTTACCTATTGAATTAAATGTAGAGATTTGCAGATATGGCACTAGAAGAAGGATACATTAAAGTAAATTCAAATACAATTACTACAATCTCAGATAAACTTTAATATTAATGTAACTTCAATAGCTGTCTTTATTCTTTTGAAGCCTAATTTTCGTTTTGCCAATAATACCATAATATTCCTAGCTTTCCATATGCACATTCCAGTTATTAAAAAATAATATTTGCACTCTGCTTACTTGTGAAATAGCAAAGAGGTAATGGTCACATGACTTCACATTTGTGTGCTGCTCTATTCCTTCCACAATGTAGCTTGCAACACCGGACTGTAGGAAGAATAGAGTTGTGCAAATAAGTGTGGCAGTAGTGACGTGTATGCCTTTCTCAGATACGTATCCCAGAATGAATTAACTCAACAAAGCACTGGGAGGGTGCTGACGTTTGCTTGTGGGCATGGTGATGGGTGTCATTTGACCAATGTATTCATACACTCTTCACTGCTCACACACATAGAGGATCAATTAGTCTATTAGTGTATGTGACTCCACCAGATGACACTACTCAATGAGTGAAGGCCACTGCTATCCCCAGGCCCACTTCACAGAGCTCAGCAGTCTGGGCCTTTCTCAACACACCTTAGTGATTTGCAGCTTCTGCCTGCAGTGTATCCAGCATGCACCAGTCATTTGAGCACCACATGCATGGGGAGCCACAAAGCTTGGTAGGAGCAACACATGAATAATAAAAGTATATCTACTTGCTAGCAGTAGATATACTGTATGAAAAAAAACAGGAGGGTTTAATTCTCCTTTAAGGTCTTTCCTTACAATGCATTAGGCCTGCCTGCTGGACGCAGTCAAAGGCAGTACCTGAACCATATGATTTTAAATTAACTTGGATCCAGGGTGGCTATGTTTATAGCTTATTTCTTCTATTGTAATCTAAAAAATATGAACTTTAAAATAATTTGTCCCTCCAAAGCTAAATGATTGTGATTCAAGCAATGGGGCCTATACGAAATTGTAGAGATATTGCTTATGTTATGTATAGCATATTTTAATTATGTTGTAATCTAAAAAATATGAGCTTTAAATTTAATTTCCTCCTCCAAATCTAAATGCGGATGCGGTTTATGCAATGGAACCTAGAGGAAATTGTAGAAATGCTACATATTTTGTGTGTAGCATATTCCTTCTATTTTAATCAGAAAACATACAGTATATACATTTTTTTTTGTCCTTACAAGCTAAATTAAGATCTCTTAGGCAATGGTCCCTACAAGAAATTGTAGAAATAGTGTCAGGGGAATTTATCATAACTGGAGCAGACAAACTCTGGAGCAGCTGTGCATGACAACCAATCAGCTTCTCTCTTTCATTTTCAAATCTCAACTGAACAAACAGAGAAGTTGATTGGTTGCCATGGGCAACTGCTCCAGATTTTGTCTGCTCCAGTTTTGATAAATTCCCCTCTATGCATGCCATGTATAGCAAATTACTTGTATTAATTAGAAAAATATAACTTTAATTTTTGGGGTCCTCCAAAGCTAAATGGGGATGAGGTTTAGGCAATAAGGCCTAGTAGAAAATGTGCAAATACAATATATACTATGTGTAGCATATTACTTCCATATTAATGGAAAAATATACACTTTAGTTTGCACTTTGACCTTCAAAGTTAACTAAGAATGTGGTTTAGGCAATACGGCTTACAAAAATTCCAGACATTTTATGTATGTTGTGTGTAGTATATTACTTCTAGTTGAATCTACAAAAAATGTAAACTTAATTTTTTAAGCTGGGGATGGGGATGTGTTAGCCAATGAAGCCGACCAGACATTGTAGAAATAATGTCTATGCAGTGTGAACAATATTCTTTCCTCTTTATATTGTAAAAATACACTTTACTATATGACCTAAATATCTGCAAGCGCTGTGACAGCTGTGTCAGCTGTCATAATGCGGTCTACCAAAACTGCTAAAATGCTGTCTACAGTTATATCAAAAATAATACACTCTCCTTTTTTATTTTTGGATATTGTGCTTGCATAAATACTGTACTCTGCAGACACTGTGCTATATGTCTGGCTATTGTCTCTGAAATATGGCACTGTAATTTGTATTTCAGCATAACAGTCTCTTCTTTGGAATGTGGGGTTTGCGGTTTTGAAGTGTTTTTGTACAGTTTGGGGGGAATTTATCAAAACTGGAGCAGACAAAATCTGGAACAGCTGTTCATGACAACCAATCAGCTTCTCTCCATTTTTTTCAGTTAAGAACTGAAAATGAAGAGAGAAGCTAATCGGTTGCCATGGGCAACTGCTTCAGGTTTTGTCTGCTCCAGTTTTGATAAATTCCTTTGTCTGTGTTGAAATTGTATTAAACTTTGTAGATAATAATACAGTGTGATAGACATGTAAGCATGCAAACAATGTGTTAAGTTTTTTGTAAATTTTTGTCCTTTGGGTTTCGAGTTTTGGGCCATTTTGTTTCATTATTTGGATTCAGATCTTTCTGAATTTTGTTTAAGTGTCACGTGTCCGATTTAGTTAGTTTCATTTTGTACGAAATTCAGATGATCCGAAATGTCGTTAAAAGAACATTTGGATTCGTTTGCATTCGTCCTCATTGGAATTCAGACATTCGGCTACATTTGAATGTCCAAATTCACAAAATGTTGTCCTAATTTGAATTTGGAACAAAATGTTCAGTGTGGTACTGAACAAAAAGATCAAAAGCTATGCTATGAAACTGTTTTGTCACTATTTGGCGATTGGCACAAAGCTGAGGGCTTTAGCTTTGTTGTGAAAGCATAAACCATCAGGTTGCTTTTATATTTGTTGTGTCTGCTACTACCACTGCATAATACTGGCTTATTACTGCTAGATTGAACAATCAGATGTTGCAACAAAAACTACTTAAAATACTTTCTTTTTTGAGTCATAATGAATGTACTGTATTAGAATAGGGGGCTGATGATGTGTTGTTAATGCTGTCTGTGAAAATCTTACTACAGTAAACTCCCAGTTATCCGACACCCATGGGGATTGGTAGGTGCCAGATAATTGGATAATTGTAGCTTCAGGTTCAGAGTTGATGATAACTTTCAAGCAACCATCCCCCAACCCCCTGAGCCCCC
>NW_017307066.1:284909-305721 GCF_000935625.1 Nanorana parkeri | reverse complement strand
CTCTGCTCAGTGCGCAAGTGCAATAGCAATGTCATGTCCTCTTTTTTTTTTTGCCGCTTGCTTGAGTGTGCTGGTTGCTTGAATGCTGGATAATGGGGAGTTTACTGTATTCTGTTACACCTCCTACAGCTTAAAGGCATCTCCCAAGCATGTAAGTGTAAGGATTGGTGTTTTTCCCATATTGCCTTTACTTCAGATAAAATGGAGGGCCATCTCCCTGCTTAAAGGTACTGCCTAAAAATGTGTTTGCATTGATACATGTACATGAAAGGTGCCTTGCTCCCCATGCCTTTTCTTTGACAATTCCTTTTAGCCTTGAAAATTGTCAGAATTGATTTTCAAGCTTTGCCCCTCATTGACTTCAATGGGGGTTCAGATTAAAACTTGCAATTTCAATAATTTTATGATGAGTTTGATGAATGGCCCGTGAATTGAACCCTATCAAATTTGCTTATTACTATTTATAATCTGCAGTGCTTTAGCAAACAAAATGTCATCAAGTTAGGCTTCAACTCTACTTCTATGCTTAACAGCTGTTGAAATATAATATCAGCCCCATTTACATATATAATTGCATATGTAACATATAAACAAATCTTTTAATGCATTAACACACATGATTTTATTTACACAAAGCTGATCTTTTTTACATGTATATCTAGTAAAATATTTAAGACTGTACTTTTCCTTCAATAAAAAAACCCAGAGTAGAGTATGTGTTATTGGAATAAAGGGTAGGAAATTCATGTATTTGCCCTCAGGGTGAGATATAGTTAGCTTTTAGTAAAAACAATGAAGAGCTATCTTGTTATATGCATGCTTCTAATTCTATAAGGAGAGAAAGCCTTTAGCACAAGTTTACATGTTAATTGTAGCTGTTCACAGCTTAATTCTCCTACATATATATTGTGGCAGTATAATGGCAGCTTCTATAAAAATGCTGCATGCAAACTAGCCGCTTGCTGTAGATTCATTACTATAATTAGCATCAGGCTTAAAGTGGAACTCCAGGCAAACAGCTAAATATATCTTTGAAATACAAATATGTTTATTGTTTTACCTGCCAAATGATTTTATATTGGAGATGGTGAGCTGACTTAGCAAACTGCATTGCTGAACCAGAATATAAGAACGGCACCTGCCTGATTGAGTGTGTGCATAAATCAAAAGATACAGCACTATCCAGCTATACCGAATTGCCGATCATTTTGTATTTAGCTGTGCCTGAATTTCTGCTTTAGGCTGGTCCCACACAATGGGGAGAATTGATCAAAACTGGAGCAGACAGAATCTGGAGCAGTTGCCCATGGCAGCCACTAAGTTTCTCTCTTCAGTTTGTTCAGTTAAGCTTTGTAAATGAAAGACAGAAGCTGATTGGTTGCCATGTGCAAAACTCCAGTTTTGATTAACTACCGCTCCTAAGTTATTATTATTATTATTATTATACAGGATTTATATAGCGTCAACAGTTTGAGCAGCGCTTCACAATATAAGGAAGACATTACAATCACAATACAATTCAAGACAAGATGGTAAATAGGGCCCTGCCCGTGAGGTCTTACAATCTAAAGGGAGGGGCAGGTGATACATGAGGAGGTGGCTGTGTGGGGATGAATTCTTTAAGAAATTGATATTTTAGGGGTTAGTTTGCGGTGGGATAGGCTTCCCTGAAGAGATGAGTCTTAAGGGATTGCCTAAAGGCAGTCAGTGTGGGAGATAGACGGATTGGTTGGGGTAGAGAGTTCCAGAGGATAGGAGAGACTCTAGTGAAGTCTTGGAGGCGAGCATGGGAGGAGTTGATGAGGGAGCTGGAAAACAGGAGGTCTTTGGAGGAGAGGAGGGGACAGTTAGGGTGATACTTTGAGACAAGGTTTCAGATATATCCGGGGCAGAGTTGTGGATGGCTTTGTAAGTGGTTGTTAATATTTTGAATTTTATCCTCTGGGCGAGTGGAAGCCAGTGGAGGGATTTGCAGAGGGGGGTTGCAGACACTGAGCGTTTGGTTAGGTGGATGAGTCTAGCAGCTGCATTCATGATAGACTGAAGGGGGGATAGCCTGTCTAAAGGTAGGCCAATGGGGAGGGAGTTGCAAAAGTCAAGACGAGAGATAACAAGGGAGTGGATGAGTAATTTTGCGGTTTCTTTGGTGAGGAAGGGACGTATTTTGGAGATGTTACGGAGGTGAAGGCGGCAGGATTTGGATAGTGATTGGATGTGGGGAAGAAAGGTAAGGTCAGAGTCCAGGATAACACCTAGGACCTTGGCATGGGGGGAGGGCTGAATAGTTGTGTTAACAATCTCAAGGGAAAAGTTGGGAGAAGGTGCACGGGGGGGAGGAAATATCATGAGCTCAGTTTTTGAAAGGTTGAGTTTTAAGAAGTGTTGTGACATTCAGACTGATATGTCAGTTAGTAGGTTAGTGACACGCAAGGACACAGACGGGGTGAGTTGTGGAGTGGAGAGACATATTTGAGTGTCATCGGCATAGAGATGGTATTGGAAGCCATGTGAGGTTATTAACTGATCAAGGGAGGGGGTGTAGATAGAGAAGGGGTCCAAGGACAGAGCCTTGGGGGACCCCTACAGAGAGAGGAAAAGGAGGGGAGGAGTTAGATTTGTAGGTGACATTAAAGGAGCGTTTAGATAGGTAAGAGGAAAACCACGAGAGAGCAGAGTCTTGTAGGCCAAGCGAGTGGAGTTTTTTGAGAAGGAGCAGGTGGTCCACATTGTCAAAAGCAGTTGAAAGGTCTAACAGCAAGAGTAAGGAATAGTGGCCATTGTTTTTAGCTGTTAGTAAGTCGTTAGTGAGTTTTAGGAGGGCGGTTTCAGTGGAGTGTTGAGGGCGAAAGCCTGACTGTAAGGGGTTGAGAAGGTTGTTATTAGCGAGGTAGCGGCTCAGGCGGCTGTAGATAAGGCGTTCTATGAGTTTGGAGTTGAATGGATGTAAGGAGATTGGTCTGAGATTGTTGAGGTCGGAAGGGTCCTTTGATGTTGGGGATTGGTGTGACCAGGGCATGCTTTAGAGGGGAGGGAAAGATGCCAGTAGAGAGTGAGAGATTGAGAATGTGAGTAAGAGAGTGTAGGATAGAGTAAGAGGGTGACCGAAATAGAGGTGAGGGAACAGGGTTAAGGGGGCAAGTGGTGAGGTGGGTGTCAGAGAGAAGCTTTGTAACCTCCTCTGTGGTGACAGGGTCAAAAGAGGAGAGTAACAAGTGTGATGGTGGGTCTGGAACATGTATTGGGGAAGGTGACTGCACAGTGGCAATCTGATCTCGGATTGTATCTATTTTGTTTTTGAAATGAGTGGCAATGTCATGGGCAGCGAGTGAGTTAGTGGGTGGTGACGGTGGAGGACTTTTCCCTTATTTTCTTTGCAAACAGAAACCGGATGGGTATTTGTGATTTAGCAGCGGTAGTGCTGACACTTTGCTGGGTTTTCCAAACCTCCTGCGAGCCTAACTTTGCCTGGTCTACTCATCCCTCATTGTGGCGGGCATTACTTAATAAAACATTAAAAAGAGCGAGGCTCTAAGTCCAGTGTGCATTTTGCACTTAGTATATGGTTACCATTTAGTCCCCATTTCCTGGGGACAGTTCCTATTTTGGGAGGTCTGTACCCAGACCTCCCAAAACAGGGACTGGGGAAATGAACATCCCCAGTGGTGTCTCTGGGGCAGTAAATGCAGTTTAGTTATGTGGAGCAAGCTTGGTACATGAACCAGCCCATACATACAGCCCTATGGAGCAATGGTGACCTTTAGGACACAGAGAAAGGTGTGAGCTCCTCCCTCCTGTGCTCTGGGTGCAGGGCAACCCCCTGATTGGCCAGGCCTATGCTCAATAGAGGTGAGGCTGGGCTTGTTAGTACATTATAGATACATGTCATTGTCATAGAAATATGTTTTCTGTCATATTGCGGGCAGCTATAATACTACTCTGACCTCTGTTCTCTGTAATACTTATTACTGATTCCTGAATGCTGCATTACTACTGACCTCTAAAATCTGTGTTACTTACTACTGTCCCCCTAAACTCTACATTACTTTCTACTAACCCCTGAACTCTGCATTATATACTACTGACCTCTAAACTGTGCGTTATATACTACTAACCTCTGAACGCTGGGTTATATACTTCTGACCTCTGAACTCTGCATTGTTTACTACTGACCCCTGAATTCTGCATTACTTACTACTGATCCCTGATCTCTACGTTACCTACTATTAATCCCTGCACTCTGCTTTATATATTCCTGACCCCTGCATTGTCAATGAAAGTGAATTTAATAAGTAAGTAAGTTTAATAATGACATTCGTTTATCATATTTTTTTAAGTCGTCATTACTTTTTAATAGGGCCTTGCAAGCTTATATCCTTAAAAAAAAGTGTACTGCACCCTGGTGATCTTGTGTATGGCTTGTAGTGTGTACTCCCACACTAAAAACCATACATTGTGAAGCGACACTGACTTTATTAGCTATGCCTACAGGTGTGAAGCATATGGTACGCTACGTGTACTGCATTTTTCTTGATACTATTATACCTTCAAGGCATCCATCCTGACTATGCATGCATATCTTACCTCTTATTTGAAAACTGTTTACTTTGTCTGTATATCTTAAAAGTCTGTCTTTTGTTCCAATGGTCTGTGGTCAATTGTTGAGGGTGTGCTAAAATGGGGAAGTGTCTTGTGGTTGTAGCTACAAATGGAGGCATGTTTAGTGGCTGTCGTTAAAAGTGGTCATGGTCAGTGGCGTGTCTCAGTATTTCATTTTTAAAATCTAGTAACCTTTTCTTAGGACTTTAGGTTGCATTAACATCTCATCAGTTCATAGTAACATAACACAGTCAGCTACTGCAAGGCAACCACAGCAAACATAGAATTGTCATACACATCCATTAGTTTTGCTCATAGCTCTGGAGTGTAGTATGTTGTGTTAGATACAATCCTCAGGGCTCCCTAAACTTTCTAAACAAAGGTCCAGTTCATTAGACTCTAGGGAGCCATACTGTGGCCAGTGGGAGTAGCAAATGCCCTTCAATAAATGGGAGAAAACAATGCCCTAGAATTGGTGGTCAGTGGAAGCAACAACAAAAAACAACCTAACCCTGCAGTTAGTGGGAGGAACTGTGCCCCAATAATGATGTTAGCAAGTAGTGATGGGCCGAACACCCCTATGTTCGGTTCGAATTCGAACTTTAGAACATAGAAAAAGTTTTAATTCAAACTCGAACTCAATGTAAGTCCATGGGGCCAGCATTTTGAAAATCAAATGTCGCCTTTTTGAGGGCTTATATGCAAGTTGTTGGCCATAAAAAGTGTATAGGGATCCGGGTACTGCCCTGGGGGACATGTATCAATAAAAAAAAACTTTTACAAAATACAGTTTTTAAAGGAGCAGTGATTTTAACATTGCTTAAAGTGAAACTATAAAAAAATCCTATTAATATCATGCCTGGGGGTCCCCTTAAACTGCTTGTAAATTTGCACATCTGTACAATGTATAGAACCTGCTGCAGCAAAAATGACATTTATAAAGAAAAAAATGACAAGGAGAAGCACCGATGGGGACAAGGGCCTCTGCCCCACAAGCCCTGAGTCATTGGTTGTGGGGGTGCGGGCAGGAGGTTTATTCACATCAGGGTACCCCTTTAATAAACGGGCACCCAGATGCACCACCCCCTGGTGAATGAGTAAGGGGTACTTGTACCCCAACTGTTTACAGTTGTACGGCATCTGACCGGTGAGCCATGATTGGGCAAAGTCATCATTACTTTGCCGAATCTTGGCTCTTGCAGAGTACTGTTCCCATGATTGGACAGAGTCTTGCACCTGACCCGTGATTTAAAAAAAAACAATAACGTGGAGCCCCCTTTGAGAATCAATACCAGACCCTTATCATTGATCGGGGTCTGATATGGATATTAAAAGGGTCCCTGTGCAAAAAAATGTGTTCCCCCTAAATATCTACCTTCTGATCTCCTGCAGCCTATTTGCAGACACTTTATGTTTGCATCCCCAGTGCTATGGACCATTAAGAATGTATATGCCAAACATTTTTGTCAAATCCCAGAAGTGTTGTTTTCCACCACTAATTTTCCTTTTTAATGACTTTTCAAAATAGAAAACAAGACAATTAAGAGAAGGGATGAAGGTTTTAGTGCACAATTAAATTTTTGGCAGTTATATAGTACATTTTCATAGACATCTATAAAACATGTACATAAGACCAAAAAAAGGGACAACTGAGGAGTATATAGGGACAGAGATTTGGTTTCAAAAGAGGGGCAATCCTTCCAAATGAGATTAGGCTTGTTAAAATAAGGATTGAAACGTTAGATAATGAGCTTCATGATAAAATATCACTTCAGAAAAGAGAGATGTTAATTGGTGGATTTTCCAAGTGTTAAATCATTTGGTGAATTGCACAAGCTTAAATATCGTGCAATATCTATTAAATAACGAGCAAAATCATGAAAAATTTTTTTGTGAATTGACCACAATGTGTCATATTTACTGATAAGCATTCATACGTCACTTTGACTGATGAAGGGTTTCTGTGAGACTCAGACATGTCGCTCTTTCCATTAAAGTGACATTAAACCCTCAGATTTTTTAACATAAACCAATACTGTAATGTGTGCCTTACTGTAATCCATGGTTGTTTCCCTTCTCTTTGCTGCTCTTCCTTTTAAATCCGTATCTCTTCTCATGCTGGGCAGAACTTCTGTTTTGCAGCAGACTGCCTTGTCTCTGGAATGGATACATGGTGTCTGCAGGTTCACAACCTAAGCCAGCACTACAGGAAGAGGCACTCAGCTGCAAAGGGAAGTTCTGCCCAGCATGAGAAGAGATAAGGATTTAAAAGGAAGAGCAGCAAAGAGAAGGGAAACTACCATGGTTTACAGTAAGGCACACATTACAGTATTGGTTTATGTTAAAAAATCTGAGAGTTTAATGTCACTTTAAGTTCTGCTAATGCTTCCATAAAAAGATGTTATTTATGAAGATTGAGGTGTGCTGGTAAAATATTATATACTTACATTGCAATACGTTGCACTAAGGAATATACTTGTTAACATGCAACTAAGTTTAGAATAGAGTTGAGAGGGATTCAAACACCTGTCAGATTTGTATTTCTATCTATGTCCCTGTTAGGGAAATTTACCCTCTCTATTTGTCCTGGTGACCAATATCACTAAAAGTGAAAGTTCATCCCAAACTGTGGGTTGTCACACGAAATAGAATTGATAGGAAATCTTCCAGTGGGGCATTAGTTCTGATGACCTTGCAGACAACCAGGGATTTCCCTTCCTTTGGAGGGATTTCCTCTCACTTCCTGATGTGGCTATCGGACAGGAAGTGAAGGGAAATCTCCCCAATGGGACACAAATGGCAAAACAAAACAAAGCTGACAAGGGTTATAACCCTACATTACTTATCTACCATGAGATTGAAATAAAGAGCACAATGTGACAGAAGAGCATGATTTATGACTAAAGTATGAAATGCGCATATGCCAAACAAAGGAAAAACTTCAAAAGACCTGTACACTAAGCTGCAGTAAAGAAAAAGGCAGCGTATGTACAGGTATTTATCTTTGGAACCTTCTTTCATAAGCAGCAGTGCATGAAATTATACACACTTGCTTGATGTTCTTAGAGCCTGCACCCTTTCTCATGATCACTGTGGTACCATTGGCATTGCATGGACTACAGTATTTTTATCTTGTGTTTTTTCAATAGTCATCTTTACTGATTTCAGTGTTCACCTTATTCTGTTTGTTTTTGCATTCTATCCGCAAATAGCTAATAGATGCTAAACAACCCCCAAAATTTTAGAGAAAATCTCATTACGTACACCGGCACTGGTAAATAATTGAATGCTAGAATGTACACTCCTTAGCAAACAATTGAGCTATTCAGCCTGCCACATGAATGTGTTAATGCAATCAGCCCCACTGCGTTATCTAATTCTATATTTTAAATATGTTTATTTGTATTAGGACTTTCAATGTTGCTTCCATTAATGCCTAGTTTTTGATAACCTTAATAGGATAAAATCTATAGAACAGCTAATAATAAAATAAAAAATGGTTATCCTCCACTAATTTATCTTTGAAGAGGTCCATATTCTTATTAATCTCTATCCCCCAGCGCACAAGATACATCATCCAGTGTCAGGCCTGGATGCAACCTTTGAGCTATACTAACAATAACAGTGTTTTCCTATACTATGCTGACGAAGCACTCTCTGGTTCACATTTAAAATTTCACCAGCGTTAAAACATTGGAATGTAAATATTACTCCTGAGGCACAGGAAATGATTGACCAGGTCAGTGAAAAGGAAAAATAATGATGTGAAATTAAAATGATCAATTGCCTACATATCTGTTGACAGAACAATTTTTACTGAAGGGAAAACAATCCAGGACAGAATGCCCCAGCTTCATTAGATCTTGTAATAGCTGAACTTGTATAACAACAATATTACATAGCTTCTACATTAGCCCTTGGTCTTAAAGGAGAACTATGGGGTCAGTGTTTTTCCCCATAGTTCTCCTTAGGGTAACGGGAGGACACAAACTAGCATCCTCCCGTTACCCTAAGCTCAGTATACCGCGAGCTACAGCTCGCGGTATACTGAGACGCCGGAGCGTATCCCGACTTAGATGACGGGATCCGCCCAGCTCTGTGATTGAAAGCTGGCTCTGCCTATCTAGAGGCAGAGCCAGCTGTACCCGCCCCCTCCCCTGTCCGTTCCGCCAGTCAGCGCTGGCAGATCGGAGCAGGGAGAGGGTAATCCAGCCCCTCCCCCTGTCACGGCAGAGAGCCGTGACAGGATCGAGAGGTGAGCGAACCCGGTATGTGTTCGCTCACCTCCCGATCTACTGAGCCGACCTGTGACAGTCTCATTGTCACAGGTCGGCTAGAACTATGAGGTTAGTGAAAAGAACTCACCTCATAGTTCTCCTTTAAAGAGAGATGCTTTAAACTTAAACTTAAGTGATTATTTAATATTTGGGGTAAATATAGCCGCACAGTGGTCATAGATGGGTACATATCTCCTTGACAAGGAAATGTGGGATATCTGACTATCGTAGAAAGATTTGACTGCGTTCCTATACCCAATGCTATATTCACCTCTACTTTGCAGCGTACTAGACCGATTGAAAACGTTGCAACACCACTCCTTCATGGCCACACAGCAGGGAAGCAAAAATGGTGCCTGCTGGTTGAGCTTGTCCATGGTCTAATATACGCACCTCCACAGTAAAAAGAATCCAGCCACACACTGATTGTTACGCTGAAAACGTCCTTTATTCAGACTTGCACAGCTCAGTCCTGCCCTTGGTGCATCTCTCTTTAGACACCTTCTAAAGGGTGCCTGGACCAGTACCTCTGTGGTGCTCTGAGGAGGAGCCTGGCTGATGTCTCCTGCAGAGGATCTCAGGTGGCTGTGTGGGGTCTCAGGTGGGTTGTGCAGGTTCTATAGTGGGCTGTGCAGACTCTCAGGTGGGCTGTGTAGGTTCTTTAAATGGCTGTGCAGACTGTCAGGTGGCTGAGCAGGTTCTATGGTTGGCTGTTTGGACTCTCAGGTGTTTGTGCAGGGTCTATGGTGGGCTGTGTGGACTCTCAGGTGGGCTATGCAGGGTCTATGGTGGTCTGTGGGGTGTTAATGGTGGTCTGTGTGGCTCCCAGGTGGCTGTGCAGGGGTTAATGGTGGCTCTGAGGTAGCTGTGCGGGATTAATGGCGGCTCTCAGAGCCACCATTAACCCCGCACAGCTACCTCAGAGCTGCCATTAATGCTCCACACCTACCTCGGAGCCGCCATTAACCCCGCAGAGCTACCTCGGAGCCGCCATTAACCCTGCACAGCTAACTCAGGGCCACCATTAACCCTGCACAGCTACCTCAGAGCCGCCATTAACCTTGCACAGCTACCTCAGAGCCGCCATTAACCCTGCACAGCTACCTCAGGGTGTCCCTCCAGCTGCGGCTGTCATTCAGGGGACCACAGACACAATTGCATGTAGCTCCTGCAGATACTGGTGCTCAAAATGACTCACGCAGTCGTTCTGCTGATGCACAGCAGCGGGGTCCCTCTTGGGCACAGTATCTAACTTAAGCTGTCTGCCTCCAATACAGCCTGCAAACACCCCATCTACTACCATTGGCACTGAATAAGACAGACCCAGACAGAGCGCCACACAAAGAAACTGGGGTGTGGGCGCCCAATGCCAATTAACTCCTCCCTCTCATTGCCCAGCTCAGAGCAGACAGAGATAAATGAGCATCAGTCCCCAGGCTGATTGTGTTTGGCCCAGCCCACGGGGCAAGTGCCCGGTATGCCCTATGGCCAGTCCAGTCCTGAATATGGGGTATGCATGTATATCATTGTGCAATATATTTTCTATTATGTGTGATATGGAGTACAGGTAGGAAAGATTTTAATGGGAATATTGTGACCATGTTTTTTTATCTTTGTGGGTAATAAAGATCTAAGAAAGGACACAGCTCTATTGGTTTGTTATTTACTTTTTATTATTTATTATAAAGTTCAGAGTGGTCTGTGGTAGACTTCTGAACAGGTTTTCTGCTTTTAATTATTAATATTATATTGTATCAAGAGAGACCACATGTATATAGAGAGTACGTGTATAAAGATTTGTGTTCACTTGGCACCAAATTATACACTATGCAGAACAATTAAAGACAATTTCCTTTGCACCTAATTGGATGATTGAAGTAAATATAGCTTTGGTGAGTGAAAAAATTTAATACTTTAATAGGTCAAACCACTGTATGTAGTAGAGAGCATAAAGTAACCTGATTTTAACTTTGTATACATGAGGAGTAAAAATCTAAAAGAAAAAGGAATAGAAGAGGAAGAGGTGTGTCAGGTTAGGTAGGAGATCTTATAAGTGCTATAAAGTGTTTGGGCGTTTCTTTTTTCTCCCTAATAATTCAAGTCTGTATTTCTGGTCAAACTAACTAAAGATGGTGGGGTAACAAGGTGTAATTGGTTTTATTCCAGCAGTCATTAAGTAGGGGTAAGACATGAGCAGGTCGGACATACTGTACATTTAGCCAGTAGAAAGAGCATCTACACATTTGTGTATAAAATACCAGCATAAAAATATTAAAGTACAATCCAGTAAAAAAAAATAAAAATCACAACATAAAAAGACTTTCTGGTACACTCTTTACAGTAATACATAAAAGGTGGACTCAATAAAAAAAAAATAGTTTTCATCTAAGTACATGTGAATACATCTGTAAGTTTAATGTGACAATGTAGAGACTCCACAAGGTACATGACAATGTGCTGATTCATTTCCATTTTCCTATAGCAAAGGTAAATGTATTATGTTATCTGCAAGTTTGACAGCTACACACAATATTGATTAACTGTCTAGAAGAATCATTTTCATAAAACATCACCAGGGAGTATTCTCATATGCTGCAGACGATCATTGTCATGTATCATAACTACTTTTTTACGGGTTACTTGAAAAAGGCATCATGGATGGAATACACAAAGCATAAACTGAATCTAATTTGCTAACCATACATGTACAGACCCATGCCAAGTCACCATTTGCATTTAGTTGTATAGAAGCCCATGGCATCAAATTAATGTGCTCTGCTCATGGAGATGCAAACCCCTGAATAACATAACAGTACAGCAATAGTTACATTAGGGAACAATGTCAAACTAAAGTTTAAGCAAATAATATATTTTAGTGAAACATTGTATATCATCAAGGCCAGGCAAACAATAGAAGTAAACAATTGAGGTGGAATAACATGCACTTTATGTGCAGCTTTTCATGGCTGTAGCAGATTGGCGCTTTTTTTTTAGATCAAACTTGTATGAATTAACATCAACAACATTAACAAGGTAAATAGTGGCCCTGTGGTACAGATAGTAGTTTAGGTTTTTTGGGGGATTATCTGTTTTAAAGTTTGAGAGATAGTTAGGCTTAGGGTCAGGGGTTGTGTTGCTGTTTGTTTTCGGGTGAGAGTTAAATTCTCCCTGAATATTGCATATTCAATTCGGGAATGCTAATACCAAACAAGACAGAAACATTTGAAGGACTATGCCATAATGCCAAGGGCCACTGCAGCAGCCAAGCAGCAGCTGGGGATGAGCAGGGATATGGAATCCTATTTTGGGAGAAATACTCAGGACACCATATCTGTGGTAACAGGCATCCTATTGGACTCCTTTGATTACCTGGCATATGGCTCCGCCCCGGGCCTTTAAATACCAGCCCTTTTACAGCCTACAGTCATTCATAAGCATTCATAGTCTGGTGGTCTAGCTAGCTTGATTAGCGCTGTGCTTAGGACATAGCTAGATAGCACATTTCAGTAAGGGGGGTATAACTGATTTGTACTGCTGTGCGGGGCATATTCTACAGCATTTGTGCTGTAACCCATTCTTGTTCATTGCTTTGTGCTATGGGGCTTATCATACTGCATTAACACTATTTTAGACCAGACAAGGAGGAAGTGAGTGCTACATATTTAGATACTTGTTTTTAATGTTCACTCTCACCATGTCATTGTTTTGCGGGGCATTTTCTACTCCAGTTACTGTGCCTTGAAAAAGTATTCACCCCCGGTTTATTGCATTATAACTTGGAATTATAATGTATTTTTGCGGGGTTTGTACTATGTGATGTACATAACATGTCTACCACTTAGTAGGTGCAAAATAATGTTTATTGTGACACAGACAATAATTAAGACAAAGCAATCTTGAGTGTGTTTACACGGTTTTATTTAAGTCCACTGTCCTTGTGTAATTTCTGTTTTGAAAAAAAAACAGATGTGGGGCTTATTCAAATAAACTTCTACTGTATTAAACCAAGCATGTAATGGGATTGCAAGATTTTTCTAACACCAATCATATTGTCATTGATGTGTCTGTAAAGTACTGCTTTGGAAGTTTTTATTATAAATTTAAAAACCACAACTTTGTAATAGACTGTCATTTGTTTCAACACATTCGCTCCAGTGACAAAGTGTCATTGTGACATTGCTTGTGGTCGCCTTTATCATTTGTTTCTTTTATTGCTGTTCAAACCAAACAAATTAAAATATTTCTTTAAATTAACACATTTTTATAAGACAATAAGTGGTATGATGATGAGGGGATTGAAGCATTATGGATTTGAAGCATGAATTAGCAGAGCGACATGCATGCTATCATTTGTCATCAGAGGTATACAGGAACAGTGGGACAACTGTTTAAAAAAAAAAAGTTTCTGTTTATTTTAAAGAAATTTTTTCTCATTTCTTGTTGTGTCTCCAGTACACAAAGTAAAACTTTCCCAATGGGACATGGATAAAAATAAAACCCTATGGGAGTTTTAATTATCCCCTTACTTTAAGAGTTCTGATTAGTGAATGGAATGAGGGCAAATTGTACGCTTAGGCTAAATGTTAGGGGTTCATTTTCAGTTAGGTTATGTGTGCAAGGCTAATTTTAGTAGTTAAATTAGGCTTTAGCCCTGGTTCACACCTAGGCGTATTGCATGATGACTTCTCTGCCTGGCTACCCTACTTTCTCTCCTCTGAAATACCCACAATCATTCTTGGTGACTTTAACATTGCTGCTAACATTAACTCCCCAGCTTCCACTCAATTTCTTAACCATCACCCTAAACATCCCCTCCGCTCATCCATTGACCTCCTGCTTTCCTGCTCCCTTGTCCACTCCTCCCATACTCGCCTCCAGGACTTCTCTAGAGTCTCCCACATCCTCTGGAACTCTTTACCCCAACCTGTCCGTCTATCTCCCACCTTGACTGCCTTTAGGCGTTCCCTAAAGACTCATCTCTTCAGGGAAGCCTATCCCAACCTAACCACTGAACCTTCACATTCTCACATAATTCATTCCCACAGCTACCACAGCTACCTCATGTATCATTTCCCCCTCCTCTTTTAGATTGTAAGCCCTCAGGGGCAGGGCCCTCCTTACCATCTTGTCTTGAATTGTATTGTAACTGTAATGTCTTCCTTATATTGTAAAGCGCTGCATAAACTGTTGGCGCTATATAAATACTATGTAATAATAATAATATGCGTGTCTGTCGCGCGGTTTTTTTACCGCGATTCGCGGGACGGGCTGAAATACGCCAAGGTGTGAACCAGACCCATTGAATACAATGGGATTTAGATGTTTGAGCGTTTTGTAGAGCGTTGGTCGAGCGTAGAACGCGCTACAAAACGTTCAGGTGTGAACGAGGGCTTAAGGTTAGGTAAAGGCTATGCATTAGGGTGATGATAAAATGAGGTATGTATAATAGTAATCCATAGGTAATATGACATAAAAGTGAATTTTGAAAAACAAGCACCAGTGGGTCAGTTGTTGTTTCATATTGTTAGAGGCTACAATGGATTTTGTGTAACATGTAATAATAATAGTACATTACAGTGCTGCCAGGTTTATGTGAAAACACTCCCACATTGTTGAAACACTCTGGACTTTTTCTCTATATTGGAAGCATTTGGTTAGCTACAGCCCTCCAAACTTCGTGTGGCCTTCAGATTGGCACAACAACAGTTCGTAGAGAGCAGCATGGAATGGGTTTCCATGGCAGAGCAGCTGCATTCCAAGCCTTACATCACCAAGTGCAATGCAACGCGTTGTATGCAGTGGTGTAAAGCACGCCACCACTGGACTCTAGAGAAGTGGAGACGTGTTCTCTGGAGTGACAAATCACTCTTCTCTGTCTGGCAATCCGATTGACGTGTCAGGGTTTGGCGGTTGCCAGGAGAACGGTACTTGCCTGACTGCATTGTGCCAAGTGTAAAGTTTGGTGGAGGGGGGATTATGGTTTGGGGTTGTTTTTCAGGGGTTGGGCTTGGCCAACCCACATGTGTTGCTCACCTTCCTGGTCATATATATATATACTATTTCTACAGGAAAAAACAACAAAGCCTCATCACTAATGGATCACAAGGGAAACAAATTTCAGTTCTTAAAATATCTTTCTATTTCCCTTTGTAGTTTACTTAATTTGTTTAACTGAGATTAATTTAAACTGAATCCTTTTTTGCTTGTGACCTCTTCTGGTATTAACTGTGAGTCTAGGCTGTGTATTGACACACTTCAGTGGTATGTGGTCATGATGGCCAGGGCTCACAGGAAACTGTGGGCAGCAGTACGACCATGGAGAATGGGAATTTTGCTTTGCAAGCTTTTTATTTCACAGGAATACAAAAGGGAATGTGTTGTACCCATAAAATAAAAGCTGTTGTTGAGATTAAGGGATAGGTTCCGAGGTAGGTTCAGATTAAGAGTTAAGGGTTAGGTTTAGGGATAGGTTCAGTTTAAGGGTTAGGATTAGGGGAAAGTGCAGTATAAGGTTTAGGTTCAGGGATAGATTTTGTTTATGGATTAAGGGTTAGGTTTAGGGGTATGCTCAGTTTAACCCCTTCATGACTGAGCTAGTTTTCAGTTTCTGTTCATAAATGACTGGCACACTTTTTACATTTTTGCTGTGTGATTCTTCCACAGCAGTAATATACTTTCTTACTAAATGTACCCACACATATTATATATTGTTTTTTAGAGGACAGATAGGGCTATATAATTATATCACATATATGTACCTAACCCCTCACTTAGTTTGAATAAAATACAAAAATGAGGAAAAAACTAGAAGAAAACACTTTTTTCACAAGTTTTGATTATTATTATTTTTTTAGAATTTGTTTATATTAATTATAGTATAACAAATATATTTGCATATCATTTTTATTTTCCTAATTTTGTTTTACACTTTATTTAATTTTTTTTACACTTTGTAAAAAAATAAAAAAATAAAAATAAAAAATAAAAAAATAAAAATAAAAAATAAAAAAAATAAAAATTTTTTGTCAGTTTATATCAAGCAGTCACTATGACTGCTTGATAAATTAACTTTTTTTTTATTAGGCTGCTCCAAACTTAGGAACAGCTAATAATAACCTTAGAGACTGATCCTGACTTTAGTCAGATTCAGATCTCCCTAAAAGCTCTTTGATCGTGTCTAGACGATCACAACTGCTACATTTCACTCAAAAGATATACATTGTATCTTTTGAGTGAAATGTATCTAAAAATCGGGCTCTCGAGCTGTCAAAACAAATAGCAGAGAGGTGAGTCACTGCTACCTCTCTGCTATTTTCAGCTGTCAAATACAGGATCGCAAATTGCGGTCCTGTATTTGCATGTAACGGCTTCATTCTTTCATTAATAAAAGGAATATGCATTCATTAATGTCTGGTAACTGCTGAGAATCAGCTGTTACCAGCATTACAAAGCCTGATATAACTCGTCATGTACAATGTACGTGGCCAGTCATATAGGCACAAAGTGCCGGGACGTGCACTGTACGTCTCCCGTCACAAAGGGGTTAAGGGTAGTTTTTTCCTAAGGTTTAAATGTTACACTTAGGGGTACTTTCAAGCTAAGGTTTAAATTAGGGATGCATCAATACCACTTTTTCCAGACCAATACCAATTACAATTGGTAAAGTTGAAAAAAGACAAAGGTCCATTTAAATAGTTTTTTTTTAATTATCTACACTCACAGCTGATACCACTAACTTTGGAAGGAAATTCCACATCTGACTGCTCTGAAATTAAAAAAATCCATGCGTAATTTAAGATTAAATTGGTTCGCGTCCAGTTCCATGTTGTGGCCATGTGTCTTCTTCCAAATGCTTAGCTAAACCAGTTTATTCCCAATACTGCAGTTTCCGTTGATAGATTTGTATATTGCAATCATATCCTCTTGTACACGCCTCTTCTGCAAGGAGAACAAGTTACATTTCCGAAGTTGTTCTTTATACTTAGGTTTTCTATCCCCTTATTAATGTTGTTGCCCTTTACTGAGCACTATCTAATTCAAGGAAACTACCTTTTTTAATGCATGATAGTAATCTGCTGGCTTTGCTAGTTGCAGCTTGGCTTGCAAGCTATTGCTAAGTCTGTGGTCTACCAGGACAACCTGGTCGTTCTTCATTCCCAATTTCCCTAAAATAGCACCTACTAATGAGTAACTTGCAGTTGGATTTGCCCACCTCTCAACCCACCTCTATCAAGGTCTTCTTGAAGTGATTCTATATCCTATCGTGAAGTTATTGCCCTTTATAGCTTGGTATCATCTGCAAACACTGAGACTGAGCTATTATTTCAACCTCTATATCATTTATAAACAAGATAAACAGAATGTGTCCCAGGACTACACCTTGGGGTACTTCGCTCACAACCTTAGACCATAGAAAAATGAGCCATATATCACTACTCTCTGAATCCATTCCTGCAATCAATTTTCTACCCATGTACATACAATTTCTCACATACATACATAGGGCTACTGTATGAAATGCTTTAGCAAAATCCAGTTAAACTTTGTTCACTTCCTCATAGAATGTTAATAGGTTGGACTAACAAGAATGGTTCTTCATAAAACCATGCTGGTTGTTACTTATGACACCATTTTCACAGGCAAATTCTTCAGTATAGCCCTTAACATTCCTTCCAATACCTTGCATATGATTGCTGTTAGGTTGACTGGTCTGTAGTTATCTGGTGTATGTCTCAACCTCCTTTTGAATATCAGTACCGCATTTGCTTTTCACCAATCAGTCAGTACCATTACAGTCATTAAGATGCCCTTAAAAATTGTCAATGGTCTGGCTTTAACCTGGCCTTTGAGTAGACTTGTGCGCCGTCGGAAAATTTGTTTCATTTCTTAATATCCGTTATTTCGTAATTCGTGTCCGAAACTCAATTCGGATTTGTACGAAATACGAATTTTCGTTAGTTTCATCACATTTTCGTAACTTTACGAACATTCGTTATGATGAAGTTTTTTTTATAAATTCTTTATTTCAAGTTTCCAAAGTTTAGGGACGTACCCATATGGACACGCAGGTCCGGGTACGAACAGGACATACAAAACATTCAGTATATGACAAAGGTAAAGAGCGGCACATATATATAAGGAACAACCTTCCATATCCCATTAATCCCATCCGGGTACATTGTGGCGAGAATGAGTTGTGAGGAGTTCCAATAGGCGGGTAGTGAAGTCCCTCCATTGAGGCAAGTCCAGGTGATCCCTCAATTAGAACCCCGACCGGCTATACAGCGGCCGGGATACCCTGGGGCATCTGCGCTCAACTATATTGCTACCTTGCCTGTGGTTGATTCCAGATGGTCCTCTAGGTACATGTGTGGCATAGGCCTGTATCAATTATCCAGGGGGAAGGTGTGACGCCCGTCGACCCAACGCTGGCGGCCGCCGGCGACGTCGGTCAACCTTCAGGGGTCCCACCCACCCGGAATTGGTAGCTTGCCCCAACAGGGGTAGGATCACTACCAGCTATCGATAGGGATAACGCCAAGGTTGGCCTAAGGAAGGTAAGGGTAGGGGGTAACAGTACTGACACGGTGGGAGGGGAGCACACGACAGGGGGATAGGGGTAGGCAGGGGGTAGGAAGGGGAAGATCTCAGTGTATCATCGCTGGATTTCAGGACTCCATAATCTCTCGATATTCTGCAGAGGTGGTATAAACTATCCAATAGTGCCAGGTGGTCGAGAATCTGGATGAGGTGCCCTTGATGGTGCTGGTGAGGTCCTCCATGAGCCTGATGTCGTTGACTTTAGAGAACCAGAGTTGGACCGATGGGGGAGTCTCCTGCTTCCAAAGTAATGGTATGCATGCTTGGGCTGCATTCAGTGACTGGATTTAATGACTGGATCAAAACCGATCAGGTGTAACTCTTAGGCGAGAAGTGGTTGTGGTGGAGGAGGAAGAATGCCGGTTCATGGGGGACGTCGTGATCTGTGAATTTTTGGGTTATCGCTCGGACCCGGGACCAGAACGGGGTCACTCGGGGGCAGGACCAGAAGATGTGGAGCATGTCCGCCGGAGAGGAGCCACAGCGCCAGCACATGTCAGGTACATCTCGGTACATCTTGTGGAGCTTATGAGGGGTTCTATACCATCGCGTGAGGATTTTGTATCCCAATTCTTGGTATTTGTTGCAGATGGACGACTTCAGGGAGTATCGGAGCAAGCGGACTCTGTCCTCCTGTAGGAGCTGGATCCCCAACTCCCTTTCCCATTGGTCAATGAAATATAGTGGTGGTTCTAGGTCCTTGGTGAGGGCGACCTGGTAACACAGGGAGAGCGTTTTAGCTATCGGTCCAGAGTCTATGCATGTTTGTTCGAAGGTTGAGAGGTTCCGTGCATAGGTAGATGGGGCTGGGAGGGAGGACAGGTAGTGTGTCAGTTGTAAGCGTCTCCAAGATCCTAGGTTTCTTAAGTCAGGGTCAGTCGAGGAGGGGCCTAGTGTCTGCCAGTTTTGTCCATCCAAAAAATTTAGACCAGGGGGGAACCCGGGGTCGCCTATGATCGGGTGCATGGGAGAGGGTGAGACCGAAATTTGTAGCCTATCGAAAGCCCGTCGGGTCACTTGCCAGGGTATAGGCCCTTTACACCATGGCAGGGCTGGTAATGGAGTTTGTGTCGTCGACTGTTCTATCTTGATCCATGGCTTGGTGTCACCATGACGGCACCAGTCATTCACTCGGGAGAGGTGAGACGCCACATAGTAGATGTGAAAGTCAGGTAAAGCTAATCCACCTGATGCTTTAGGGCATCGTAGGATCGGTAGTCGGATTCTAGGGACTTTGCCGGCCCAAATAAAATTGGACACCATCGCCTGTAAGGACCTAAAATACGCCCGTGGGATTCGTATTAGGAGGGCTTGGAAGGGGTATAGGAAGCGTGGGAGGATGTTTTGTTTAATGATGTTGCACCGCCCGGTCCAGGAGAATGTAGACCGAGACCACCCTTGTAGGTCTGCCCTGACCTTTTGTAGTAGAGGTGGGAAATTGAGACTCTAGGTTTCCGTGAGGTGTCGAGGAAGGTGGACCCCCAGATATTTGATTGATGTGGAAGACCACTGATATGGAAAGTTCTGTGTGAGTCGTGCTAACATGGGGGGAACCGTTAGATTGAGGGCCGTCGATTTCTGAGTGTTGATGTGATAGTTAGATAACTCACCGTAACTTCGTAGTACTGCGAGTAAGTTGGGCATCGTGTTGACCGGCTCAGTTATGAAAAACAATAGGTCGTCGGCAAACGCTGCTACCTTGTGGGTGGTCCCCCCCACCGTCAATCCCCTGATGTCAGGGTGAGCTCTAATGGTTCGTAGCAAGGGCTCTAGGGTCAGGATAAAAATGAGTGGCGAGAGGGGCACCCCTGCCTGGTTCCATTGGATATCGGGAAGGAGGCGGACAACATTCCGTTGACACAGACCCTAGCTGTTGGCTGTGAATATAAGGCCAAAATCCACGCGAGCATACCCGGACCCATCCCCACATGCTCCAACGTAAGTCGAAGGAAGGATCAGTCGACCCTGAAGGCCTTTTCTGCGTCCGTGGATACTATCAAACTTGGGATGGAATTCGACAGGGCTGAGTGTATCAAGTTGAGGGCTCGGGTGGTGTTGTCCCGGGCCTCCCTGGAAGGGACGAATCCCGCTTGGTCAGGGTGTATCAGTTGGGGAATGTGCGGGAGCAGCCGCATGGACAAGACCTTGGCCAACAGTTTAGTTTCTACGTTTAGTAAGGATATCGGGCGGTAGCTCGGGCAGACCGCGGGATCCTTGTCTGGCTTGGGAATTACTACTATGTTGGCCGACAGAGCATCTCCAGGCATGGGCGCTCCCTCCCTCACCGAGTTCCAGGCCTCTAGCATGGGGGTGTGTAGTAGTTCTGGAAAGGTTTTATA